>NW_028270176.1:31064175-31219175 GCF_037043375.1 Chiloscyllium plagiosum | reverse complement strand
TAGATAGATAGATAGATAGATAGATAGATAGATAGATAGATAGATAGATAGATAGATAGATAGATAGATAGATAGATAGATAGATAGATAGATAGATAGATAAATAGATAGATAGATAGTTAGATAGATAGATAGATAGTTCGATAGATAGATAGATAGATAGATAGATAGTTCGATAGATAGATAGATAGATAGTTCGATAGATAGATAGATAGATAGATAGATAGATAGATAGATAGATAGATAGATAGATAGATAGATAGATAGATAGATAGATAGATAGATAGATAGATAGATAGTTCGATAGATAGATAGATAGATAGTTCGATAGATAGATAGATAGATAGATAGATAGTTCGATAGATAGATAGATAGATAGATAGATAGATAGTTCGATAGATAGATAGATAGATAGTTCGATAGATAGATAGATAGATAGATAGATAGATAGATAGATAGATAGATAGATAGATAGATAGATAGTTCGATAGATAGATAGTTCGATAGATAGATAGATAGATAGATAGATAGATAGATAGATAGATAGTTCGATAGATAGATAGATAGATAGATAGATAGTTCGATAGATATATAGATAGATAGATAGATAGATAGATAGTTCGATAGATAGATAGATAGATAGATAGATAGTTCGATAGATAGATAGATAGATAGTTCGATAGCTAGATAGATAGATAGATAGATAGATAGATAGATAGATAGATAGATAGTTCGATAGTTCGATAGATAGATAGATATATAGATAGATAGATAGATAGATAGATAGATAGATAGATAGATAGATAGATAGATAGATAGATAGATAGTTCGATAGATAGATAGTTCGATAGATAGATAGATAGATAGTTCGATAGATAGATAGTTCGATAGATAGATAGATAGATAGTTCGATAGATAGATAGATAGATAGTTCGATAGATAGATAGTTCGATAGATAGATACATAGATAGTTCGATAGATAGATAGTTCGATAGATAGATAGTTCGATAGATAGATAGATAGATAGTTCGATAGATAGATAGATAGATAGTTCGATAGATAGATAGATAGATAGATAGATAGATAGTTCGATAGATAGATAGATAGATAGATAGATAGATAGATAGATAGATAGTTCGATAGATAGATAGATAGTTCGATAGATAGATAGATAGATAGATAGATAGATAGATATCTATCTAGCTCATCATTTAGGCCAGTCAATAGCAGGAGTTACTGGATAGGATCTGCTTCCATTTTTCAGTTATCTATCACTTAAACTGCACCAATATTTCTCATCCATAATCGCATCTCTCATCTACACAATATGTTTCCGTAGTATTCAGAATATTCAACTATTGTTTGGCACAGACATGATGGGCTGAAGGGCCTGTTTCTGTGCTATACTGCTCCATGTTTGAAAACTTACCCCTGAGTGAGTGATTCTCTCTTATTCTCTCATCCAAAGCTGTATCTTACACAAGGCTCCTTCAATGATTGTGTTTTATATGATGGCATACCCATCAGAGATTGACAGAATTATAGAGCACAGAAGGATCCCAATCCACTCATACTGCTGACTCAGGAAAGAAATATTCAATCGGACTCACAGTCTCACTATGCCAATCCTTCCTTACAATTTTTGTTTTTGATTTTGACCTTTTCCTGTACCTATTCAAAACTTCCTTAGGAATTGTTCCCCTTAAGAGCACCTCAGCAGCATTGATGCAGAAAGGGAATTCAAATTATCCCGGCTTGCTGTGTGGAATCTAATTCCACCTCTGGCTCTTTCAAGAACCCGTTCCTCTGGCAAAAGAATGGTCCTGTCATGGAAACACATCTCGCCTTTTATTGAACACCATCATAACTTAAATCATCTCCAATACATTCCCACCATCTCTCGCAGCTGTCATGTCAATGCACAACTTCTTTCACCTACTCACCCCACTGAAGATTCTCACCCTTCACACAATTATCTCTCTGAGTATAATGTATGAAACATTGCAAAGATATAATGTCCTTGCTCCCCACTTTTGGGATTAATACCACTAGGCTTTTGATTTTGCCTGAAACGTCGATTTTCCCGCTCCTCAGATGCTGCCTGACCTGCTGTGCTTTTCCAGTACCACTCTAATCTTGAATCTCTTGATTTCAAAGTCAACTTTCTAATGACTAACCATTAAAAATAGACAGAGTACCATAAATTAAGAAGGTAAGATGATCTCCTCACCTGGAAGACAGACGATTGCAAGGCCTTTTAAGAAAACAAACAGAATCTCTAAAATTATTGGTTGTTGCATGATGTGTGCCTCTATTCGTTGAGTCTACAGGTCAAGTTCAGAAACTGAATTGTAAATGGTTCTTTATGTACACAGTATGATAAACCCCCTGTGACATAGTCCATGTTATTCCAGTGTACTGAGCAGGCTCATTAAGCAAATTCCTGTGACATTGCACATTCCCTCTACGCTGGCCGTTTGAAAATAGAAATGGAACAAATTATCATCTCTCCCCTTTCATGAACAAATAAGTGCATTTGTTTTTCACTGCTGCTTTGGAAATGCTTGGTTTAGGAAATGGGTTATTCGAATTTCGCTTCTTATGTCAGTCACTGGACGGGTTACTGTGGGTGTAGTGACTGAAGCCCAGAGTTGTGTGAATTTGGTACACTCTTCCCCTTGACATTGTGGGCAGCGACTAAATTCTAGGCACTAAACCCAGAGAAATATTGTATCAGATCCCACTGTAGAAAGTTACCATTTCAGATACAACAATCTCATTTACTCAATAAATGTGAGAGTAAGATCCGCTCACTCCAGAACAGGTCTCCAGTGCAACTGACACAATTAATGGCTCCATCTAAAATAAAGTTGACTTTTCCTCGAAATCTCCCTTTAGAAAACCAGCCTTCCTTTTCTCCCAGAGTTCCGTTCAGTTCTCGCCCATGTTGAAGCTCAGATGGTGATGTTTTGGTTGAGTGAGTGTGGCAAGGCATGTAAAGCCATGATTTGTCGAACAAGGCGAGGGACGGAACGGCTATGGTGTGACAGAATGGGCTCAGAGGGCTGAATGGACTTCTCCTTTGATGTTTTTCACCTTTTATACCTCAGCAAGTGAGGAACCGCCTCACATCACAGATTGGCCAACTGTGGTAAAATGTAAGTGGCAAGGAATGAAACATTGCACACAGCAATGAAATTCCTCACCCTACACACAACAGTCAGTGGGTATCAGTTAAAACAAGAATGAATCAACAACGTGATAATGTCCAAGCTGATTGTGCTATGGAACAAGGCAAATCCCAGAATGAAAACTGAATTGATAGATCATCTTGAAACATAAAACATAGGGGCATGGGTAGTCCATTCATCCCTTCAATTCATTGTCAATCCCATTTGATATGATCATGGCTGATTATCCAACTCGCTCCCCTGTTCTTGCTTTCTCCTCATACCCTTAGATCCATTTAGCACTAAGAACTATACCTGACTCCATCTTGAAAACATTCAATCTTTTGCCCTCTACAGTTTGCTTTAATAAAGAATTCCAGAAGCTTACCACACTGTGGTTGAAGACACTTCTCCTGGTCTCAGCCCTAAATAGTTTCCCCCGTGCCTTTAGACTGTGACCTCAGTTTTGGAATAATTAATTTTTGGTGTTCATTAATCTCGCGGTTTATCACTGCGACGCAGCAACACATGGCATCATAGGCTTTATCAACAATAGAAGTTTATTGGAAAACAGAGAAAAAAAAACACATATTTAGCACAGAAGGCAGGTTTTCATGAGCTTAAAATTAGATATATTCAACAATATTTGCAAAACTGTCCATGACTGGAGACTCATGCAAAGAGAAATCACACACCACTGATACCTCTTTCAGTTTCTCATTGACTAGCTCCTGCTGGAGTCTTTCCCATGTCTATGGAGACGGCTTCACGATTGTTTTTGGGACCAGGTGGAATGATATTTTCACACAGCTGTTCGGTTCTGAAGTTTCTCACGTCTAATGACTGGCGTTTTTTTCATCCAGTTTCTCAGGAATCTCCACAAACAGTTTCAGGAACTGAAGGTGAAACAGCTGGGAGAGTGTTTGAAGATTTGGAAGGTGTTACCGAGAAAGGGAAGGGTACACGTGCTGTAGGAGGTTACAGAGATAGGGGGGGGGGGGGGGGGGAGAGGGGCGAGAGGAGGTTACAGAGATAGGGAAAGGATGTAAGGGCTGGATGAAGTTATAGAGATAGGGAGAGGGTATAGGAGCTGGAGGAGTTTACAGTGATAGAATGCGATGTTGGGGTTGATAAAGGTTTTAGAGAGAGTTGGGAGTGTTGGGAAAGGAGGAATTGACAGAGTTAGGGAGGGGTGTCGGGGCTGTATGAGATGACAGATTGAGAGAGGGCTGTGGGGACTGGAAGAGGTAACAGAGATGGGGGATGTTGGGGTTGGAGGAGGTTACAGAGACAGGGAGAGGTGTACGAGCTGGAGGGGTTACAGAGATAGGGAGGATGTGTAGGGGCTGGAGATAGGGAGGGTTTTAGGGGCGCACGGAGATTTCAGAGACAGGGAGAAGTTCACGGATGCTTACTCTGCTATCCAATTCTGTCCCCTGTTCCAGGTTTCTCCCTAAACCCTGTGAGCCATTAGCCCTGACAGGAACATTGAATATTGGAGCTTGAGGAGAGTGATGTGGATCACCTTGTGTCAGTTTGCAATCCCATGGTGCATTTCATTGTCCATTGAGGCTGGAAAAAGTCACATGATATTGAAATACTGTTAAAATTTGGAGACAGACAATTGGATTACATCATCTTCCCTCCCTCTGTATTCACAATGCAGTAAAATTAAATCATTCAAAGACCGTCAAAATTGACACAACGCTTCCTAACCAGCCTTTTAAATAGCCATTTCAGACTCTGCGAATAAGTAATTCCAGACACGTGGTTTGTATGGCAAACAAAGGTTTAGCAATTTATTATCAAAGTGGCAATGTTAACAGAGTAAATATAAACAGCAAAGTAATCCAATTGGTCTACATTTTAAACCCCAATAGCTTTGTTTTCAGTCTCATTCACACAGTAGACAGACAAATTAACACACCGCCCTGTGGCCCAACATTTCAACTCCCCCTCCCACTCTGCCGAGGACATGGAGGTCCTGGGCCTCCTTCACCGCCGTTCCCTCACCACCAGACGCCTGGAGGAAGAACGCCTCATCTTCCGCCTCAGAACACCTCAACCCCTGGGCATCAATGTGGACTTCAACAGCTTCCTCATTTCCCCTTCCCCCACCTCATCCTAGTTTCAAACTTCCAGTCCCCTTGACTTGTCCGGACTTGTCCGACCTGCCTACTTCCTTTTCCACCTATCCACTCCATCCTCTCCTCCCTGACCTATCACCTTCATCTCCTCCTCCACTCACCCATTGTACTCTATGCGACTCTCTCCCCACCCCCACCCTCCCCTAGCTTATCTCTCCACGCTTCAGGCTCTCTGCCTTTATTCCTGATGAAGGGCTTTTGCCCGAAACGTCGATTTTGCTGAAACTCCTCGATGCTGCTTGAATTGCTGTGCTCTTCCAGCACCATTGCTCCAGAATCTGGATTCCAGCATCTGCAGTCATTGTTTTTACCCAGACAAATTAACACTGTTCAGGGATACATTAAAGAATGTGAGAAAACTGGCCAGATTATTTCAGTGGTTCACAGGATGGTTCATGGGCATGGATGATGGTTTCTTGCTTGACTTTTTGAAGATGTGGATCAGACTCTCCTTTACAGTTCACTCAGATAAAGACAGTCATATTTATAACTTTGTTTTCTGTTCTCTGAGTTCAAAAGAGCTGATTAAGGAAGTTAGGCAGGAAGATTTCAAATCTTTGCCCAACAGCGCCAATAGCCAGATTAACAGAAACACAGTCCAAACCCAACCCAACGTGTGACCACGCCCTGACAGACTGACTGTCTCCTCCATGATATCCCAGTTACCATTCAACACCTGCACTCTGCCTGAGATAAGGTCTTTTCCAGACTTGCTGGAACCAATTCCTGGAAAGTGACCTCATCAATAATCAACTTCTGTTATCTGTTTCACAAAGATGGCAGTTAGGGGCTCTCCCTTCATTGTGCAAGATAATGTGAAAGTAGATGAATTGTCTAGAATGTGAAACCAATTAATTAAGTTAACAACTTAAAGGAAGGTGATAAAAGACTACAAAGACAACAGGGATGATTCAGTGCCAATGGAGGGAGGTTTTGCTTTCTGTTGTCTGTGTGTCAGACACTTGGTGAAGCAATGCATCTTGGGAAATATGCTTCATCTCACTTTAGGGTGGAGGCATGTAAAGACACTTTTACTTTTCTTATTGTCTGTGGACCAAAAATGGGGCAAAACGTTGCTCTATAAACAAGAAAACTGTAGTAAATTCTGCTCAGTGTTAAAATGATTAGTGGAGCATATTGACAATTTTATATACATTGTTGTCTTTTGGGGCAGCAAGAGAGTGTCTCAAAAACCTTTTGTGTGTGTGAGAGAGTCTGTGTGTTTCTGTGTGCGTGTGTGTGAGAGAGACTGAGCATGTGCGTGTCTGTGTATGTGTGTGTGCATCTGTCTGCGTAAGACAGAAAGTGTGTGCGTGCACGAATCTGTGTACGTTTGTGCTTGTGTGTGAGGGAGAGGGTATGTTCAGGGCAAGACACCATTTGATTGGTTTTTAATCAGCACCAGTTGTTGTGTGTTCAGGAGAGCTCAGCACATTGACAATCTCTTGTTTGTTTCCTGGGCAGGTCAGTGCAGCCAAGTGTGTGGAGAATACAGGGAATTGGATATTTGTGCACAATTGGGCAATGTGGTGCTTTCATCAAATGTTCACGTTCTTGGGAACTTGGTGAATAGTGGGGCTGGATTTCCAGTGCACTTCAGTTAGACCACAGCGAGAGTATTGTGTGCAGTTCTGGCATCCACATGATAGGAGGGGTGTGTTTACACTGGAGAGGGTACAGAGGGAGATTTACCAGCGTGTTGTCTGGGCTGGACAGAGTTTCAGTTCTGTGGAGAAATTGGACAGAGTGGGTTTCTTTCCTTGGAGCAGAGGTGACTGAGAGGAGATATGATTAAGATGTGTAACTGTATGAGGGACACAGACATAAGAGACAGGAAGAGGCTTTCCCCATTGATTGGAGGCATGGATAACCAGGGAGATAGATTTGAGATGGGGGCAGGTTGTTCAGATGGGATGTGAGGGAAATGCTCTCACATAGAAGTGGGAAAGTGGAACTAACTACCTGTGAGGGTGGGAGAGGCAGAGACCCTTCTAACATTGAAGAAGTATTTAGATGTGCACTTACAATGGCGAGATGTTCCAGGATATCGAGCAAGTGCTAGAAAATGGCATTAGAATAGTTAGCTGGTTGTTTTGACCAGTGTAGACGCGATGTGCTGTGCTGTAGAGATGATGACTGCCCCATAGAATCAAAAATGTTACTGCCCAATCTCCTAATTTCTTCAGCCCCTTCATTTCTGCCTCTCGCTGCAATTTCTTCCAGCCTCACGATGCTGTAATGTTCTTGGCCACTTCTGGCCTTTGCAGACTTGTTCCTCCAACTCTGCCACCCTACCCACCTACTTTTATGTTTTACTCAGTCACAGGATATGGGTATCACTATCTGGGACAGCATTTATTGTTCATCATCCCTGAGGATGGGCGACAGACTGCATAGAGTGTGCTCCTATCTCTCTCTCTCTCTCTCTCCATCTGTCCTTTCTGTGCAGGGAACTAAACCAAGATAACTGAGCAGCTGACAGCTCTCCCTCACCTCTCCTCTGCTCTCCCTGAAAACCCCCTGTTGATAGGGACAATTGAACCCCACTTTCAGAGACCCAGAAAGGGTGAATTCTGAAGCCCACTGGTGTGGCATGTCATTCAGTCAGATGGTGCTGCTCAATTTTCCTCATTCACCCTTTGTCTGTTTGTACAGGAGAATTGTGCCCGTGCTAACAATGCATGATGCAATTCATTCCCAGCATGGTTCGTGATTGGGGGTAGGGTTTCCGAATCCCCACTCTGCCTGATTGATGTATTTTATGATGTTAGCCCTTCAGTACACTTGGCTCAAATGTTAAGATTCCATGCTCCACCCACACTCCTGTTCCTGTTTCCCCCTTTCCACACACATAATCCCATCCTTTACCTCCTCCTGTCATTCAGCTGAATCCACACTGTACATCCTCCAAAGGCTAGTACCGTCTTCCTGAGGAGCGGTCCATCACACAGTGATGAACTTACACAGATCAAGTGTAACCATGGGTTTATCAGACTGAAGCCTAACTGGGTTCCCTTTCCATTCCAAATACCCATTGAGAAAGGCTGGCACTGCTCTGACCATCTTGAATGTTTCTCTGCTTCCTTACCCTGATTGTCACACACAGTCAGATGTATCTGCTTTCTTGGTGCAACATTGAAGCTCTCGTTCTGTCGGAACTACCAGAACCGACCTTTCTGTAACACAAGGCATTTATACCATTAGTGGGTGGCACGGTGGCACAGTGGTTAGCACTGCTGCCTCACAGCGCCAGAGACCCGGGTTCAATTCCCGCCTCAGGCGACTGACTGTGTGGAGTTTGCACGTTCTCCCCGTGTCTGCGTGGGTTTCCTCCGGGTGCTCCGGTTTCCTCCCACAGTCCAAAGATGTGCAGGGCCAGGTGAATTGGTCATACTAAATTGCCCGTAGTGTTAGGTAAGGGGTAAATGTAGGGGTATGGGTGGGTTTCGCTTCGGCGGGTCGGTGTGGACTTGTTGGGCCGAAGGGCCTGTTTCCACACTGTAATATAATGTAATGTAATCTAATCTAATCATTAGACCGCACGATGAGTCAAAAATTCAGGTGCTACATCAGTAGAAAACTGAATTTTTGTGTCTAACTTTAAATATCCTGCTCGTTTACCTCATCACTTCCTTCATAACTGTTCCGTGTTCATTACATTAACATTCCCAGTCGGTACCTGAACACCGAACCATACAGTATCAATGGTGGTTTTCCACTTGAATTTGCATTCTTGCCCTATATCCTGATAAGTGCAAGGCAATAACTGCAACAAAGTACTTTCTTTATTAATGATAATTTGATGAGCCGATCCATCATTTGCCATTATGCAGAACACTGAATCCATGCTTCAAAGAGTAAAACACAAAATCACTAGCAGATCTATCCAGTGTGTATATTAACTCGACTGGAACAATCTTAGCAACTCAGTGATATGAACAAGTACACAACTGTTGATGAATGTGCCATGATATTGGGTTCCTTTGGAATTGGAATCATTGCATCTGGGTGTTGCGTTGATCTCGCACAGAGTGAGTTCAGGTGTGTGAAAGCTGCATGAGCTGAGCTCAGTTGAGTTCCAATGGACTCAGTTGGATGGAGATGGGTTGAGTTGGACTCCAATTGATGGAGCAGCAATGGGCTCGGTTGAAATCCATGTGATTGCTTTATTGTTTTATTCTGTGGAAGATTGCTACATTTTGACATTGATTAGAAAGGTATTTCATGTTCATTTTAAAATCTGAGAAATAAAATGTTTCTCTTTATTTTAAGATCATTTCAATTGCAAGTACTATTTCTGAGCTCCTTAATCCACAATGCACCGTTGAAAACATCCTCTTGAGAAGTTAAAGGGCAGCAGTCTGTTGCTGTCCCTTAATTCCAGGGTGTGAGCCCTCCATGGACAATAATATATTGAGTAACTGATGTGAAACAAAACTGAAAGAAAGTAGGAGATGAACAAAAAATAATAATAATGAATGCTGTCAGAAAAGGGTTTGGAAAACAACCACAAGTATATTTTTTAAGGAACATTCCTTAGGGATGGCTGTTTACAATCCTTTTGCATCTCCACATGGAATAAACCAGTGTTGTGGAACTGTACTATGTAATGGGGATGGGGTTGAGGAGAGTGCTGAATAGATTTGAACTAACATGAGACATCCCACACGGTATTTACGATCATGTATAAGTGAGTGTTGATTCTTATCTCAGGAGCTCAGTTCAGACTCCAAGCCCTGCGCGAGAGTTAATGAATGAGATCACCCAACATTAACAATGCAAGGACCAATAATTCTGCAGGTCTTATTCGCTTTCTTCCATTGCTTTGCAATTGTCTGTGTTCCAGGTGAGGAGATCTTCCCCGTTACTGAATGTGGTGTTTATAGTTCTGTCTGTGTTTTATGGTGAGATATTTGATGGATTACATTGGAAGTGGGATGTGGATGGACTGATTGAAGGAGTGACCTTGGGGACGCTGCAGTGCCATTTTACTGGAATGTTACCAGGAATGAAAATCTTCAGTTGTATGAAGAGAGGGAAGAGGTTGCCCAGTGTCCTTGGAAGTGAAAATGATGGGGGATGCAGGGATGGCGGGATAGAGAGTATGGGCAGAATAAACCCCAAAACCTGAAGAAATTACCCCAGGAGCCTGCTTCACCAATAAATCGGATCTTGGATGATCCTAGATTCCTCACATCCTGCTCTTCCCCTGTTAGCCTTGATTCCACGACTGATCAAGAATCTCGTAAGGCAGCCTAAAATATACAAAAGATTTTTTATATCCCACAGCTATCAATGGCAAAGATTTTGAAAGACTCACAACCCACTGAGGGAAGACATCCCTCCTCATTTTAGTGTTAAATTTCAGCTCCTATATTCTGAGACTGTGCACTCTTGTCCTAGAGTCTCCCATGAGGGAAACATAATCTTAGCATTGACCCTGTCCAGCCCCTTAAGAATCCTCATTTTTTTCAATGATGTCACCTCCCAGTCTTCTTAACTTCAGTGACTACAGTCTTAACCTGTGTAATCTTTGCCCACAAGACAAATCCTCCAGGATTCTTGCTACAGTACCTTTCTGAACTGCCTGTAATGAAATGATAAATAATGGGACCAAATCTTCTCACATTTCTCCAGATGTTGTCTCCCCAGAACCTTGTTCAGTTGCAGTAAGAATTCCCTACTCTTATACTCCAACCCCCTGGAAGTCAGGGACAAATTCCATTGACCTTCCTGATGATCTGCTGCCCCTGTCTGCCAGCTTTCTGTGTTTGATGTACAAGTCTCCCCAAGCTCTTTGGCGTTGTAGTTCTCTGCAGTTTTCAATGGTGGAAATGATTAAAATTACGAGAACAAGTCTAAGGGAAATGATGATTCCTGTAGCAGAACTTTGATTAACCAGAAGACAGAGAGTGTTCACAGCTGTAAAAAGGGCAAGGTTTGGAAATGGGTTGTATCTTGGGGCAGTGACAATGCTTTGATTTGAATTCTGTCCCTGAGAAGGTGCTAAATGGAAGGAGGTTACTGTGAACACTTTTTAAAAATGGAAATTTGATAACCTCAGATCCATGCAGAGCCTTCAGAGAATTGCACCTCCTCCATGGATCAGAAACGAGCTGGGAAGATTTTACACAGCTGCTTCATCTGATAAATGGTGTTGTGAGAGCAACTAAGTGAAATGTTTCCAGTGACAGGAAAGTTGGAAGCAGAGGGAACCAATTCTACACAGTTCTTACGCGGACCAGAGGTGGAATGAGATTTCCACTTCCAGCTGTGAGTTGTTGTCAGTTGGATTCACTGACTGAGCAGGTGCCGGAGAGAGATGACTGCTGGCAATTTTATGAAGAGTATGGGGTAAGAATGTGAAAACATTAAACTCACAGGTCAAACAGTAAAGTTGAGGGAATGGTGATAGAGAGAGGGATAATATCCAACAATCTCACGCAATCTTTATTATTCCATCATCCTATGCAATCCCATGGAATGGTGAACACTTGTGTAATTTATAACATTGTAGGAATGAACAATGGAATCCAATTCTGACAGAAAGAATTAGCCTTTGTGGTAAGTCCTACATGTGATGCTGTCAATGATATAAAGCTAACTGGCCAACCTGCAGACTGGAATGGATTGTTAGATAGAATACAATGGACATGAACAAATGAGCTTTGAAGGAACAGTGTTTCATGGTAGTGAGTGGTTAGAGACTGGAATGTACTGCTGAAGGGAATGGGAGAGAGGAGTTCAATCTGGGCAACCCACACGGAATTTGGTTTTCATTCTGGAGTGGAAGAATGTGCAGGACTATGGTAACACCAGTGTGTACCATCCACAAGATGCACCACAGAAATATCCCCAAGGCTCCTTCGACAGCACTTTCAAAAGACATGGACACATCCATCTAGAAGGACGAGGGCAACAGATACATGAGAACCCCACCCCCTATAAGTTCCCCGACAAGCCACTCCCCATCCTGACTTGGAAACCTATCGCTGTACCTTCAGTGCCCCTTGCTCAATATCCTGGAATTCCCTCACTAACAGCATTGTGGGTCTACATACAACACACGGAGTACAGAAAATCAAGAATTACAGCTCACCCCCACCTTCTCATGGGCAATTCATTGGCAATTATCACTGGACCAATCAACAATACCCTCATCCCTTAGTGAATAAAAAAAATCTCAGTGTCCTGTTATACAATGAATTTTACGCTCTATATCTTCTCTGGGTAAGGAAATCTTTTACAATTAACATGCAGTTTTATTGGTTAATGCCTGATGTCTTTTCGCTGCTCGATACTCTCTCTTCCACTGAGGGAACTCATGGTTAGCAGAGCAACAATATTGGATCTTTGCACAATCCCATCAATCACCATTAATTCAGAATCTACATTTCAATTTTGTAGAGCAAGAACCTAATTCCATTTTGTTAATAATTTTAAGCACACCACTCAATCAGAAAGGAGATTGAAGTGAGAGACCTACTTTCATTTACTTTGCAATGTCCATTTTGTTCTGAATGACTTATGTTTCATGCAAAGAGTGCTGTGGGGAAAAAAAATATAATGGGCTATTCACCACGGACAGCCCATGTCCTTATTTATGTTGTCCAGTAAGAGAAAGGGCTAATCATATTCAGGTCCAATGTTCCAATATCCATCATCATTCCTTGCTAATATAAATCAGAAGGGAAGTGGGAGAACTTAGATTAACCAGAGGACAGAGAGTGTGCACAGCTGGAGAAAAGGCAAGGATTGGAAATAGGTTGTATCTTGGAGCAGTGACATTGCTTTGATTTGAATTTTCTCCCTGAGAAGTTACTAAAAGGAGGAGATTGCTGTCATTCCAACACATCACAGGGATTTCTCAGAATTGATTGCACCTTCTTTCCATTCTCAATCATGATTATGTTGACTAGTATCTGTGGTTATTCATTCTGTGCATGTTTATCTTGCTTTACAAATGAGACTGCTCTGTGGAACCACTTGAAATGTGGGAATTTTGACAGGGGCAGAACACGCCTCATAAACCTTATTGAATTCTTTGAGGAAGTGATGAAACACATTGATAAAGGTAGAGCAGTGGATGTGGCGCATATGGATTTTAACAAGGCATTTGATAAAGTTCCCCACAATAGGCTCATTCAGAAAGTAGTCGCAGAGGGTGGTGCTGGAAAATCACCAGTCAGGCAGCATCTGAGGAGCAGGAGAATCGAAGTTACGGGCATAAACCGTTCATCAGGAGTGATCATAACTGCCCAACCGGCTGTGCTTTTCTAGCATCACACTCTTCGACTCTGATCTTCACCATCTCCTTTCTCCTCATTCAGAAAGTAAGAATGCAGGGAATGCAGGGAAATCTGTCTGCCTGGATACAGAAGTGGCTGGCCCATTGAAGAGAGAGCGTGGTAGTAGATGGAATGTATTCAGCCTGGAGCTCGGTGACCAGTGGTGTCCCACAGGGATCGGTTTGATTAGATTAGATTCCCGACAGTGTCCTGCTCTTTGTGATTTTTATAAGGAAGTGGAAGGGTAGGTTAGTAAGTTTGCCACTGATGAGAAGGTTGGTGGAGTTGTGGATAGTGTGGAGGGCTATTGTAGGTTGCAACGGGACATTGGCAGGATGCAGAGCTGGGCTGATAAGTGGCAGATGAAGTTCAATCTGGAAAAGTGGGAAAAGTTCTCTGTGGAAGATAAAATTTGAATGCAGAATAAGGATTAAAGACAAGATTCTTGGCAGTGTGGAGGAATGGAGGGATCTTGGTGTCCATGCCCATAGATCCCTCAAACTTGCCACCCAAGTTGATAGGGTTGTTAAGATGGCATATGGTGTGTTGACTTTCATTACAGGAGGATTGACTTTAAGAGCATCGAGTTTATGCTGAAGCTTTTCTCATTGGCACAAAGAAGGATGAGAGGTGACTTGATAGAGGTGTACAAGATGATGAGAGACATGGATAGAGTGGGTAACCAGAGGTGTGTTCCCAGGGCAGCAATGGCTATCACAAGGGGGCATAATTTTAAGGTAGTTGGAAGAAGGTTTAGGGGAGGTGTCAGAGGCAGGATCATTACACAGAGAGCGGTGCTTGTGTGGAATGCACTGCCAACGGTAACAGTAGAGTCAGACACTTTAAGGACATTTAAGCAGCACTTGGACAGGCACATGGATGATAGTAAAATGATCTTAGAGTTTGACCTTAGAGTAGGATAAAAGATTGGCACAACATTGAGGGAGGAAGAGCCTGGACTGTGTTCTACTTTTCTATGTTCTATTTTGCAACTAGCTAACCGAATTGGGTATTGAGGATTTATAGCTCCCAGTCAGTTTAGCGTTATCAACCTAGTCCAGGTGTTTTAGCTTGATGGGTTACATAGTTTAAATTTCAAGATTCTGTGTTCAGAGCAAACTCCAGAATTTCAGCACATTTCTAAACCGTATCCTGCCGAGCAGTACTGATCATGTCCTCATCAGTCTGAGATGCTGATTCCACATGCAGCATCAAGCTACTTCGGATTGCTTTCTCGGATATTAAACATTCAAAGGCATCAGTGATCCTTGGTTACTTCAATCAGCATCACGTACAGAAACAACGAGTACAGTCTATAATTCTGTTTGTGGGAACTTGGTCAATCTTGGTTATGCTTTTCCTTAATTCCAAAATTTATCATTTTTCACACATGCACTGTAGGTGGTAAAGTCTTTTCAGGCGCCTGGTCATTGTAAATTTGAAAACGTCTCAGTTGTTGTTGTTGTAAAGACGTTCCTGTTCTTGATGTCAGTGCTGACAATGGCAGTTGTGACAATGCTGTCATTCTAAAAAGGTTTGAGAACATGCAACATAGAACCTAGAACGGTCCAGCACAGTATAGTCCCTTCACCCTGCGATGTTGTTCTGAGCATTTATCTTAATCTGAGGTCAACCTAACATATACACCCCTCAATTCACTGCCATCCATGTGCTTGTCCAGCAGTTGCTTAAATGTCCCAAATGTCTCTGACTCTACCAGCAAATTTTGCAGTGCATTCCACACACCCACCACTCTCTGCATAACGAACCTACCTCTGACATCACCATATTACCTTCCTCCAATCACCTAAAAATATGAGCCGTTGTGACAGCTATTCCTGCCCTGGGAAAAAGTCTCTGGCTATCTATTCTATCTATACCTCTCATTACCTGTACACCTCTACCAAGTCACCTCTTCTTTCTTCTCTCCAGTGTGAAAAGCCCGAGCGAAATCAACCTCACTTTATAAGACAAGCCCTCCAATCCAGGCAGCATTCTGGTAAACCTCCTCTGCACTCTTTCTAAAGCCTCTACATGCTTCCAATAATGATGCAACCAGAAGTGAATACGATATTCCAAGTCTAACAAAGTCTAACAAGGGCTTTATAGAGCTGTAGCATAACCTCCCAGCTCTTAAACTCAATCCCCCTGTTAATGAAAGCCAATACACCATAAGCCTCCTTAACAATCCTATCAACTTGGGTTGCAACTTTCAGAGATCTATGTATGTGGACCACAAGAGCCTACTGTTCTTCCACACTCCCGAGAATCCTCCCGAGAACTCTGTGTTCAGCATTCAAATTCAACGTTCGAAAATGAAGCACTTTGCATTTATCCAGGTTGAACTCCATCTGCCACTTCTCTGCCCAGTTCTACATTGTACATTGCAACAGCCCTCGACACTATCTATAACACCATCAACTTTTGTGTCATTGGCAAACTTACTAACCCACCATTCCACTTCTGTGCTTGGATTTTTTGCAGAGAGACTGGAAAGGCAGAGGTGCCGAAGAGTTAAGTTTAACAATGGAAGGTGAGAGGCTAGTTCTCCCAGTTCAGGTTTTTTCTCATTTTGTAACTGTAGCAGTCACATGAAAGGTTAGAAGCTTTAGTAAAGGATACCTCTGCCGTTCTCTGAAATATCTTTCTGGATGCTGTTCCCTCCTGCCTGAAAGAATCTGTGTTTAAATTTCCCTTTGTGCCAAGGGGTGTGTTTATGGGATGTTACTAGATTGGAACAGTTAATTAGTTCTATTGTGTGCCAGGTTGTTAGGTTTTCCAATAGTTAACATATTCTAAATTCTGCTTTCTTTTGTTCAGGTTTCAATGGTAGTTTTTAAATAAATTCTGTTTTATTTTAAGCCGAGTGGTTTGACCAGCTGCATCACACCTGGAATATTCACTTTACATCTCCATTTAAAATGAGAAAAAGATAGGGTATAGGCTACCTTGTCTAAATGTTTTCAGTGGGTCTGGCCTGGTCCAAAACAAGGGGAATGTTGACAATCACACACCTGGAATAATGTTTCAATCTGTCTTCCAGCAAATTTATTGACAATTGTGATCCTCTCTCGTGGAAACTGTGGCATCACCAAAGGTATATCTATCTACCTGATTTCCATGGCAACAGCGGATCTCCTGGTCATTGTATTCAATGTAATACTCAAAACTCTTGGTTTCAAATATTTCCCAGTTTCCTTCCTGTTTTACACAGGAATGTGCAAGTTTAACGTCATCATGGGCTATGCTGCTATTGACTGCTCCGTCTGGTTGACCATCGCTTTCACTATTGACCGCTTTGTGGCCATTTGTTGCCACAATCTGAAAGCCAGATATTGCTCTGCCAGAACAGCAGCCATGGTGGTGACCATTGTTTGTTCTGTGAGCATTTTGAGGAACATTCCATTTTACTACAAATACCAATCTTTGGGCACATGGGGTGGTGTACCCTGGGGCTGTGGCATCAGACCAGAGTTCTATACCTTGCCAGGATGGGTGGCATTTTTCTGGTTCCACCAGTTGCTGAACCCATTGATCCCCTACCTCCTGATCCTGCTGTTCAATGCTCTGACCGTCAGGCACATCATCTTGGCAAACCGGGCACGCAGGGGTCTTCGAGCTCCCAGTAACAGGGACCAGAGAGGAGATGCAGAGATGGTCAACAGGCGGAAATCCATCATCCTGCTGTTTGTTGTCTCGGGCAGTTTTATATTGTTGTGGATGCCCAAGGTCAGTGTTTTCTTACTGATGAAGATTACCAACAACCATTTTTACCCGAGTTATGACCATCCTGTTATGATCGCTGACATATCTGGGACTGTACTCTTCTACCTGAGCTCCTGTACAAACACTGCCCTTTATGCCCTGACCCAGAGTAAATTCAGAGAGGAGCTGAAGAGGGCTCTGAAATATCCCTTCACTCTCATCCGTGAATGTATCCCTACATCAAAGTAAGGAAAGTGACTGAGACTGAAGCACCCCACACAGTTTGTGCCCATCTCTGAGCTCTCTCCAATCTTCACCTCTCAACTGAATTCCCCTGTTTTTCTCCACGTAAAGAGATGAAGAGGCGAAATTGTCTACTTGAGCCATGGGACGTGGAAAACTTCCCTAACCTCCTTTTCTCTCCTTCACAAAACATTGGGGATGCTTCTGTCCATGTCTGAGAGAGTACGCAGGGGGAAAGAAATAAAAGTGAAGAAAAATACATCTTGTGGGCATTGTGTCTTTGTTTGACTTCTATCCTTTCACAAATTTGCCATCCTAATTCGTGTAGACACAACCTGAAGAAAAATGCATGTTATGAATGTTGTGTCTTGATCTTCCTTGATTCCCTTTACAAATGTCAGATGAATTACAATCAAGCACACTCAAAATATTCACCAGGAAACAAATCATTTAATGCTTAATATGATACGTTCAACATGCGACAATTCATGGAAGCTATTTCTCCCCTCAAACATTCATAATTTGTCCACATCTCTCTTTTTACTTCCATTCCTTTCTCATTCTCTCCATCTGTTGGTTCTGTCATTCATTCACAACTGTGTTCATTCATTCAAGGGATATCACTGGGATTGGTTAGACCAGCAGTTATGACCCATCCCTAACTTTCCTGGGAGTAGTTCAGAGTGAGGCACATTCCTGTGGGTCTGGAGCCACATGTAGGGTCAGACTGCACAGCGATGGCCGTTCTCCCTGCTCTGAAGGAGATGAGTGAACGAGAGCTTTTTGTATCTGCCAAAAACCAAGGAATGTTTCTTTTGATTGCATTGGTGAGACCAGGCAGACACTATGGCAACTGATGAATGGACACCGTGCAACAATGTCCCAGACAGGAATGTTTGCTCCCTCCTTCAGAGCTAAAGAATATTCAGCCTCTGATCTTCAGGTATGTGTTCTCCAGCGCAGCCTTCGAGATAAACAACAACACAGAATTGCCAAGCAGAAACTGATAGCTAAGTCCTGTAACCATGCAGAAAACCTCAACTCTGATCTTGGGTTCATGTCACATTGAACATAACCCCACTATACTGTTCTATATCTGTAAAATCTTCCTTTTGAGATACTTGATTCGGTTCCCTACAGTGCAGAAACAGACCCTTCAGCCCAACAAGTCCACAATGACCCACCAAAGAGTAACCCACCCAGACCCATTCCCCTGTCGGGTATGCACCTAACACTATGGGCAATTGATCATGGCCAATTCACCTGACCTGCACGTCTTTTGGATTGTGGGAGGAAACTGGAGCAGAGAATGTGTAAACTCCAGATAGACAGTGGCCTGAGGCTAGAATCAAACCTGGGTGCTATGAGGCAGCAGTGCTAACCACTGAGCCACCATGATGCCCCCAAGGTTACGCATTACATAGAATCTTACAGTCCTTGGGCCCAACAACTTCACAGTGACCCTCCGAAGAGAAACCCACCCAGACCCATTCCACTATATCCTATATTTACCCCTGACTGATGCACCGAACCTATATATCCCTGAAAACTATGGGACAATTTAGCGTGGCCAATTCACCTATCCTGCACACCTTTGGACTGTGGGAGGGGACCGGAGCAGCTGGAGGAAACCCACGCAGACACGGGGAGAATGTGCAAACTCCACACAGGCAGTCACCCGAGGTGGGAATCGAACCCGGGTCCCTGCCGCTGTAAGGCAGCATGGCGAGCCACTGAGCCACCGGGCCACTTAATTCCAGATTTTTAGTGTTGGGAAATCTCCTTGGTGAAATTTGGATTCAGGTTCCCAGAACATTTTCTGAGTCGTTGGATGAACAGTCTGTGATAACTGCACAAGGCCATCACCTCATCCTAACTTCCCTTCTCTTCCACTCCTTTTACCTTCACTGAATCCTCCAGGTTTCTCTTCCTCTTCTTCTCTCCGTGTCTAAAGACAAAGTCGTTCATCTCTGTCCATTACAATGTGGAGGTGCCAGTGTTGGACTGGGGTGGAGAACGTTAGAATCTACACAACACCAGGTTACAGTTCAACAGGGCTATTTGACATCACAAGCTTTCGGAGCACTGATCCTTCATCAGGTGAAGAGGAGGGAAACACACAGAACACAGAATTTATAGGCAGACCGATATAAAGATCGTACACATGGTGTGAGTGGGAGTGTCGACAGGCTGCATAACAAGTCTCTGTGGGTGATCGAAAGGGACAGACATTGTGAGTAAAGTGTCAACAGCTGAGTAACAAGTGAAGGGATGGTCTAAGATCTGATTGATTAAGGCAGAGAGATAATTCCAAAAAAATCAAATATCACATTGTGCTGGAGAGCAACTAAACAGCTGGAACAACTTGATGGGTAAAAGAGTCACATGGCAAGTGTGTATCCAAAGGAACATACCATCTAAAACTGTACAAATTAATTCCGGTGATGGGATCATGACAAGTTATCAAGGTGATGGTCATAGAATCATAGAGATGTCCAGCATGGAAACAGACCCTCCAGTCCAACCTGTCCATGCCGACCAGATATCCCAACCCAATCTAGTCCCACCTGCCAGCACCCGACCCATATCCCTCCAAAACCTTCCTATTCATATATACATCCAAATGCCTCTTAAATGTTGCAATTGAACCAGCGTCCACCACTTCCTCTGGCAGCTTATTCCTTACACGTACCACCCTCTGCATGAAAAAGTTGGTCTCTTTTATATCTTTTCCCTTCTCACCCTAAACCTATGCCCTCCAGTTCTGGAATCCCTGACCCCAGGGAAAAGACTTTGTCTACTTATCCTATCCACGCCCCTCAAAATTTTGTAAACCTCAGTAAGGTCACCCCTCAGCCTCCGACGCTCTAGAGGAAACAGCCCCAGCCTGTTCAGCCTCTCCCTGTAGCTCAAATCCTCCAACCCTGGCAACATCCTTGTAAATCTTTTCTGAACCCTTTCAAGTTTCACAACATATTTGCGATAGGAAGGAGATCAGAATTGCATGCAATATTCCAACAGTGGCCTAACCAATGTCTGTACAGCCACAACATGACCTCCCAACTCCTGTACTCAATACTCTGACCAATAAAGGAAAACATACCAAACACCTTCTTCACTATCCTGTCTACCTGCGACTCCACTTTCAAGGAGCTATGAACCAGCACTCCAAGGTCTCATTGTTCAGCGCGGAAGATTTTACAGACACAGAGCTGTATGGTGGAGTCACATGTAGTACAATGTGAGCCCAAGATAACAGTTGAGACCCTCTTCATGGGTATGGAACTTGCCTATCAGTTTCTGCTTGGCGATTCTGTGTTGTTCTGTATCTCGAAGGCTGCCTTGGAGAACGTTTACCCGAAGATGGGAGGCTGAATGTCCTTGAGCACTGAACTGTCCCCCGACTGGGAGAGAACAGTCCTGACTGGGTATTTGTTGCACTGTGTCCATTCATTCATTGTTGTAGTGTCTGCATGATCTCACAAATATACCAAGCCTCAGGGCATCATTACCTCAAGTGTATGAGGTAGACAATGCTGGCTGTGTCACATGAGTACCTGCCATGCACATGGTGGGTAGTGTTCCCAAGTGTGATAGTAGTATCCATGTCGATGATCTGACATGTTTTGCAGAGAGTGCTGTGCCAGGGTTGTGTGGTGTTTTGTGTGGTGATCCTGAAGGCTGGGCAGTTTGCTGGGAACGATGGTCTGTTTAAGATTTGGTGGTTGTTTGAAGGTGAGAAGTGGAGGTGAAGTGGAAGTGAAGGCTGACCCTTGGTGAGATGTTTGTTGTTGTTAATGACGTGTTTAAGGCTGTGAGGGACATGGTGTCGTCTCTTTGCTCCAGGGAAGTACTGGACGATGAAGTGCACTCTATCACTTGAATCCATCTATGGGTAAGGACTCTCCGAGGCATGGTATATTAGCGAGACTGTGCAGACACTACAACAACACAAGGTTGGATACTACCCAACATTTGCCAATTTCTACTGAAAAATCTGAGGTAACCTTTCAGGTCCAGTGACCCTTCCTCTGCTTCCCCTCACAGATGCTGCTGGATCTGCTGAGCTTTTCCAGCAGCTTCTGTTTGTGTTCCATGTTATTTCAATCATTTGGTTTGTCTCCAGCACCACCTTCTTATTAACTTGTTTGTCATTATCTCTCTGCCTCATTTAGTCGGAATATAGGGCATCCCTTCCCTCGTTTTTCAGATGATGACACTTTCCTCACACTGTCTAACACCCTTGGTCACCTGCAGGGACTTGTGTGATCTTTTGATCTCTCTGCATCCCCTTGATCTTTCTGTCCATAAATTCTGTGTCCGTGAGCTTCACTCTCCCTTCATCTAATGAAGGGGCAGCGCTCCATAACCCTGTTGGACAACCTGGTGTTGTGTGACTTCTGACTTTGTCCACCCCAGTCCAACACCGTCTCCTCCACATTTCTGTTCACAGTGGTGGATTCAAAAGAGCACTTTTGTTTTGTTGGTTCATGGATCCAAGTAGGAAAAGGTGTTGCTTTTAACAAAAGGACACTGTGTAGGAAATGGACAAGAGAACGACCATCAAAATTGTGAGTTTTATATTCATTGTTTTCTCTTTAAAGAAGAAACTAATCCAAAAATAGAGACAGAAAGAGTCTGTGTGTGTCCGTGTTTGAGTGGATGGATATAGGTGTGTGAATTTGCATGAGTGTGTGTGTAAGTGTACGTGTGTGTGTGTGTTTGTGTGTGTGTGTGTGAGAATGTGTGCATATGTTTGAGTGTGTATGTGTGCGTGTGTATGTATGTGTGTGCATTCAGTGCCATTCTGATCAGAAACACTATTTGAATTCTTTTTACAACATGCACCAGTTGTGTGTTCAGGAGAGCTCAGCAAAGTAACAATCTCTTGCTCACTCACGACAGCCCATTGCGTGGAGAATACAGGGTTCAGAACCAGCCTGCGAAGACAGAGCATGCGTATCACTTTCTGCCCTTTCTGCCTGGAGAACTGAATGAAGACACCCTGGTAGATTGGTAATCCCTCTCAGCATTCCTCTGTTCTCTCTGAAAATCCTCTGTTAAAAAGGACAATTGGAAGTTACTTCCAGAGACACAGAAACAACACATTTTCAAACAGCGAATGGGAAATTGAGAATTGCTGTTCCTACAAACTCATGTCATCATCAAACATTTGGAAGGAATCGAAAGAATCTGAAAGAGAACAACATATCAGTCTCGGCCATCTCAACGGGAACTATTGAATAGGGTTTCCTGCTTGAAATTTTATAACAAAACATAATATTTGTCTCTTCTCTGTTTTTGCTTGTCTGAATGGGATTACATAAAAGAGCTAACAATTAAACTTTCATTACAGGTTGGCAATTCAACACAGCAATTTTTGTCATTGGTTTAAACTGGTTTGATTATATTAAACAGTTAAATAGCAAAGAAAGCTGCAGGTCCATATTCTTTTAATACGATGTGTATAGTTGGACAATTTGTTGCTTTAAATAAACCTTCACCTTTTTGATGACTCAGTAAATAGTGGGGCTTGATTGCCAGTGCACAGTGGGATAAACTTGGTTAGACCAGACAGCAAACTGCACATTTCCAGAGGGATGTAATTGCACTGGAGAGAGAGCAGTGGAGATCGAACAGCTCTCTCTCATCTCTCCTCTGCTCTCCCTGAAAACCCCCTGTTGAAAGGGACAGTTGGACCCCACTTTCAGAGACCCAGAAAGGGTGAATTCTGAAGCCCACTGGTACAGTGTATCATTCAGTCAGATGGTGCAGCTCAATTTTCCTCACTCGCCCTTTGTCTGTTTGTACAAGAGAATTGTGCCCGTGCTAACAATGCATGATGCAATTCATTCCCAGCATGGTTAGTGATTGGGGGGAAGGTTTCCAGATCCCCACTCTGTCTGAATGATCTACTTTATCATGGCAGTCCTTCAATGCATTCGGATCAAATTTTAAGACTTCATGCCCCAGTCACACACCCGTTCCTGTTTCCCCCTTTACACACACATAATCCCATCCTTTATCTCCTCCTGTCATTCAGCTGAATCCACACTGTACATTCTCCAAAGCCCAATACCATCTTCCTGCGGAACGGTCCCTTTCACAGTGATGAACTTACACAGATCAAGTGTAACCAAGGGTTTATCAAACTGAAGCCTAACTGGGTTCACTTTCCATTCCAAACACCATTGAGAAAAGCTGGCACTGTTCTGACCATCTTGAATGTTTCTCTGCTTTCTTGATACAACTTTGAATTTCACGTTATACAGAAACTACCACAACTGACCTTTCTGTGACGCAAGTCATTTCAGTCGTTAGATCACACAAGAACTCAAACTTTCAGTTGCTCCATCAGGTGGAAAGCTGCCTTTACTTACTTTGTGACCAACTTTAAATACTCTGCTCATTTCCCTCATCACTTCCTTAACAACTGCTCCATGTTCATTGGTAAGTGTTAACATTCCCAGTCCATGTCTTAACACCGAGCCATACAGGATCATTGTTGGTGATCAACTTGAATTTGTATACTTGCTCTATGTCCTAATGCGTGCAAAACAAAATATGCAACAAAGTAAGTCATTTTGCGTTAATACTTTGATGAGTTAATCCATTATCAGTCAGGATTTATAACAGAGGTTCCATGCTTTAAATGCACAGCACAAATTTGGCAGCAGATCTGTCCAGCAGTGCATAGTAACTGGACTGGAACAAATTCAGCAACTTGGCGGTTGGCTCAATCACATAACTGGTCAGGCAGCATAGTAGGAGCAAGCGAGTTGATGATTTGGGCATAAGCCCTTCATCAGGAATGCGGGGTGAGGGTGTGTGTGTCCAAGGGGGTTGGGTGATAAATGGGAGGGGCTGGGGTTGGGAGGGGGCGAAGGTAGCTAGGAAGAATATAGATCAATGAAAGTTGGGGTGGTGACAGCGATAGTTCAGAGCAATGGGTAGAGCAGATAGCAGTGATATAAGATGGATGGTAGGACAGTTCAAGAGGGCAGTGCCAAGTTGGCGGGTTAGATCTGAGATAGGGTGGGGGTGGAGGAGAGAAGGAAACTGGTGAAATCAACATTGATTCCAGGCACAAGATGAGGTGTTCTTCCTCAAGGGAGCGGGTGGCCAGACTTTGGCGGTGGAGGAGGCCCAGGACTTGCATGTCCTTGGTGGAGTGGGAGGGAAAGTTGAAGTGTTCAGCTTACAGGTTGGTGAGGTTGCTGTGTGCCTATGTCCCAGAGTTGTTCTCTGAAACATTCAGCAATTTGGCGCCCTGTCTCCCCAGTGCAGTGGAAACCATATCGAGAGTAACGGGCACAGTAGACGAGGTGTGTGGAGGTGTGCTTTTCCACCACCAGTCGTTTTGACTCTAATCTCCAGCATCTGCAGTCTCCACTATCTCCACAAACACATAACTGGTACTAAACGTGCCCTGACATTCCTTTAGAATTGGAATCATTGCACCCGGGTGTTGTTTTGAACTCGAGCAGACTGAGTTCAGACGTGTGAAATATCCATGAGCTGAGCTCAGTTGAGTTCCAATGGACTCAGTTGAATGAAGATGGTTTGAGTTGGACTCCACCTGATGAAGCAGGAATGGGCTCGGTTGGAGTCCACGTAATTGCTTTATTGTTTTATTTAGTGGTACGTTTGTTACAAATTGACATTCATTACAAAAGAGTTTGATGTGAATTTTAAAAATCTGTTTGAAAAACATAATGTTTCCTATTATTTTAAGACTATTTCAATTATAAGTACAATTTCTGTGCTACGTAATAGTCAAAGTACAGTTGGGAACATCCTGTTGAAAAGATAAAGGACAGCAGCCTATAGCTGTCCCTTAATTCCAGGATGTAAACCCACCATCGACAATGACATACTATATTGAGTGACTGACCCATGAAACAAACTGAAAGAAGATAGATGATGAACAAAATGAAGATAAACAAATGCTATCAGAACAAGGTTTGGAAAATAACACTTTTTTTTTTCAAGGCATTTTCTTTAGGGAGTGCTGTTCACAATCCCTTTACATTTCCATGTGGAATAGTCTAGTGTTGTGGGAATGTGAAATGTAATGTGGATGCTTTTAAACAGACTGTTTAATAGATTAGAACTAACACAACACGTGGTTTACGATCATGTATAAGGGAGTGTTGATTCTTATCTCAGGAGCTCAGTCCAGACTCCAAGCCCTGCGCGAGAGTTAATGAATGAGATCACCCAACATTAACAATGCAAGGACCAATAATTCTGCAGGTCTTATTCGCTTTCTTCCATTGCTTTGCAATTGTCTGTGTTCCAGGTGAGGAGATCTTCCCCGTTACTGAATGTGGTGTTTATAGTTCTGTCTGTGTTTTATGGTGAGATATTTGATGGATTACTTTGGAAGTGGGATGTGGATGGTCTGATTGAAGGAGTGACCTTGGGGAAGCTGCAGTGCTACTTGATTGGAATTTTATCAGTTGTGTGGAGAGAGGAGAGGTTGCTTGATGTTCTCCGAACTGGAGATGATGTGGAGGTGTGTGTGGGGTGGGTTGGACATGGGTGTATAGTGTCGTCGGCAGAATAAACTTTGAAGGAATTTTCCCTCCAGTCTGCTTCACCAATAAATCTTGGCTGATCCGACATTCCACACATTCTTCTCTTTCCCCATAACTCTTGATTCCCGGCTGATCAAAAATCTAGTAATGGAACAGAAGATATGCAAAAGGTCATTTTATCCCCCACAGCTATCAATGATCAAGAATATGAAAGACTCAGAATCCTCAAATTAGACATTCCTCCTCATCTCAATCTTAAATTTTCAACCCTATACGCTGAGACTGGGCCCTTTTTTTCCGAGACTTCCCCATGAGGGGAAACATTGTCTTAGTATTTACCCTGTCCAGCCCCTTAAGAATCTTCATTCTTTCAATGATATGACCTTCCATTATCTAAACTGCAGTGACTAGAGTCCCAACCTGTTTAACCTTCGCTCATAAGACAATCCCTCCATGTCAGGGATCATTCTGGTGAACATTCTTTGCGCTGTCTCCAGCAAAATGCTAATCTTCCTGAAATAATGGGATCAAAACTGTTCACATTTCTCCAGATGTAGTCTCCCCAGCACCATGTACTACTACCCTACTCTTATCCTCGAACCCCCTTTGAACAAGGGCCAGCATTCCATGGCCCTTCCCAATTACCTGCTGCAGCTGCGTGCTCGCTTTCTGTGTTTCATGAACAAGATCCCCCAAGTCTCTTTGTGCTGCAGCTTTCTGCAGTTTTCAACAATAGAAATGATTAAAATTATGACAACAAGTCTAAGGAAAATGATGATTCCCATACCAGGACTTTCTTTAGGCAGAGAACAGACAGTGTACACAGTGGTATAAGGTCAAGGATTGGAAATTGGTTTTATGTTTAAGCAATGCCATTTCTTTGATTTGAATTCTGTCCCTGAGCACACACCTTAAAGTGGAGTTTGTAATGAACATTTTTTTTAAAAAAGAAATTCAGTAACAATGGATACATAGGAACCTTTTAGGGAATTGTACACCATCCTTGGAACAGAAAAATACTGGAAAGTTTCACAAAGTGCTTCATCTGATCAATGGTGTTGATAGAACAAAGGATTGGAATGTTTCCAGTGACTAGATGTCCGTAAGCCGAGGAAATCGATTTTCTGCAGCTCTTACTCAGACCAAAGCTGAAATGAGATTTCCATTTCCAGCCAGGGTTTGTTGTCAGCTCAATTCACTGACTGAGAAGGTACTGGAGGGAGATGACAGTTAAACATTTAAAGAAGTGCACTGATTAAGAATGGTTACGGATTAAACTAACAGGTCACAGTGTAAAATTGAGGGGAGGGCGATAAAGAGGTTCAGAAACCTGCATCACAAGCCCAGTGTTCTGAGATGAATGGGATCCCTCTATGTTCTATCATTCTATCAGTCTATGCAGGACACTTGTGTAATTTATAACATTGCAGGAGTGAACAATGGAATCCATTCTGACAGAATGAATTTGCCTTTGTGGTAAGCCTTACATGTGATGGTGTCAATGATGTAAAGCTAACTGGCCAACCTGCAGACTGGAAGGGATTGTTAGATAGAATACAATGGACAAGAGGAACAAATGAGCTTTGAAGGAACACTGTTTTATTTTATTGAGTGTTTAGAGACTGGGATGTACTGCTGAAGGGAATGGGAGAGAGGGGTTCAATCCGAACAGCCAACATGGAATTTGGTTTTCATTCTGAGCTGGAAGAACGTGCAGGACTGTGGTACCAACAGTGGATGCCATTGCTAAGTTACATTGCAGAAATACACCAAGGCTCCTTAGACAGCACTTTAAAAACCATGATCACTTCCATCTAAAAGGACAAGGGCAGCAGATATATGGGAACACCACCCCCTGCCATTTCCACACCAAGCCACACACCATCTTCAGTTGGAAATGTATCATCACTCATTCACTCTGTGCACATTTGTCTTGTTGTCCAAGGGAGAGTTCTAAGTGGAACGACGTACAATGAGGCAACTTTGTCCATCTTGCAACCAGCTCACCCACTTGTCTATATTGGATTTATTAGCCCAGTTAATTTAGCTTTCTCACACTCCTCACTTACTTTGATTCAATATGTGGTAAACATTGAATCTGAAGATTCTTTGTTGAACGTAAATTCCAGAATTACAGCGCAATTTTCAAATCTTTTCCTGCAGTTCTGTTGGTATATTGGGCAGTCTGAGATGCTGACCTTGGATGTGATATCAAGACAAAGCCACTTCTGCTTGTGAAATTGGATATTGAAGATCACAAAGCACCTGTACTCCTGGGTTTCCTCACCAATCTCCCTCCCTCAATTAACATTCCACACAAAACAAACAAAAAAAATCAGCAATTCTGGATGTAAATTTTCTCGCTGAGCTTCTCAAAACTTGCTAATATCTGGAATCAATCAGATGACTGTTTGTCACAACTCAGTCAATTTTGGTTATCAATTTCCTGACATATAAATTGAACATTTTTGAAAAAGATTTCAGTGTAGACTATAAAGGACTATGAGGAATCTGGTGGTCATCAATTTGAATTCTTCCCCTTACTTGTTGTTGTTGATCTTGGTGCACACTGGAGCAGTGAAGGTCTCTGATCCCACATATGGAATAACTTTTCAATGTCTCTTCCAGCTAACCTAGTGACGATTGTGATTCTCTTTCACGGAAAGTGTGGCATCACCAAGGGTACTTCTCTCTATCTGATTTCCATGGCGACAGCTGATCTACTGGTCATTGTATTCAATATCATACTTTTAACACTGCTTTTCAAATATTTCCCAGTTTCCTTCCTGTTTTACACAGCAGTGTGCAGTTTTAACATTGTCATGGGCTATGCTGTGAAAGATTGCTCAGTCTGGCTGACCATTGCCTTCACTATTGACCGCTTTGTGGCCATTTGTTGCCACAATCTGAAAGCCAGATATTGTTCTGCCAGAACAGCAGCCTTGGTGGTGACCATGGTTTGTTCTGTGAGCATTTTGAGGAACATTCCATTTTACTTCAGATACCAATCTTTGGGCACATGGGTTGGTGTACCCTGGGGCTGTGGCATCAGACCAGAGTTCTTCATCTTGCCAGGATGGGTGGCATTTTTCTGGATCCACCAGCTGCTGAACCCATTGATCCCCTACCTCCTCATCCTGCTGTTCAATGCTCTGACCGTCAGGCACATTGTCTTGGCAAATCGGGCACGGAGGGGTCTCCGAGCTCCCAGTAACAGGGACCAGAGAGGAGATGCAGAGATGGTCAACAGGAGGAAATCCATCATCCTGCTGTTTGTTGTCTCAGGCAGTTTTATATTGTTGTGGATGACCAAGATCAGTGTTTTCTTACTGACGGAGATTACCAACAACCATTTTTACCCCAGTTATGACCATCCTGTTATGATTGCTGACATATCTGGGACTATGCTCTTCTACCTGAGCTCCTGTACAAACACTGCCCTTTATGCCCTGACCCAGAGTAAATTCAGAGAGGAGCTGAAGAGGGCTCTGAAATATCCCTTCACTCTCATCCGTGAATGTATCCCTATATCAAAATACGAAAAGTGATTGAGACTGAAGTTTGTGCCCCTCTCTGTGCTCTCACCATTTCTCATCGATGCATAGTGTCCTATAGCATGGAGACAGGTCCTTTGGTACAAACTGCTCCATGCCAACCAAAATATCCATCCACGCTAACCCCCATTTCCCTGGACTTAGCCCATATCCTTCCAATCTTTTCCTCTCCATGTATTTGTCCAAATGCCATTTAAATGTTGTTAATGTACCCACCTCAACCACTTCCACTGGCAGCCCATCCCATATCCATATCACCCTCTGCGTAAAAAAACTCTCTGTTTCCCTTTCATTCTTTCCCCTCTAACCTTACGCTGATGCCTTCTAGTCCTCAATTTCCCAATCCCGGGAAAATGTCTGAGTGCACTTACCCGATCCATGCCTCTCATGGTGCTATATGCTTCGATAAGGTCCCCTCTCAGTCTCCTATTCTCAAAAGAAATTTGTCCTAGTTTCTCCAAACTCTCCCTATAACTCAGTTCCTTGAGTCCTGGCACCAATCTTGTCAATTTCTTTTACATTCTTTCCAGTGCGAGAACATTCTTCCAATTACAAAGTGACCAAAACAGAACACAATAATCTCCATGCAGCCTCTCCTGTACAACTGCACCATAACGTCCCAACTTCGCTACTCAGTGCCCTGACTGATAAGGCCAGTGTGACAAAAGCCTTCTTCACTGCCCTGTCTACCTTTGATTCCACTTTCACAGGACTGTGAACCTGAACTCCAAGTTCCGTTGCACTCCTTAAGGCCCTACCATTCACCATGAAACTCCTCCCTTTATTTGACTTTCCCAAAATGCGAAACTAAACACCTAACTGCATTAAACTCCATTTGCCATTTCTCAGCCTATTTCCCCAGGTGATCAATATCTTGCTACAGTTTCTGATAACCTTCCTTACTGTCCAAGATACCGCCTATTTTAGTGTCATCTGCAAACTGACTAATCATGCCTTGTACATTCTCATCCAAATGGTTGATATAGATAACAAGCAGTAATGGTCCCAGCACCAACCCCTGAGGCACTCCAGTCGTCACAGGCTTCCAGTCTGACAAGCATCCTTCCACAATTACGCTCTGCGTCCTACCATCAAGCCAATTTTGTATCCAATTTGCCAGCTCATCCTGCATTACATGCGATCTAACCTTCCAGAGCAACCTTATCAATGGCCGAACTGAAATCACAAATCGGCCTGCCCTTTTCAACCTTCCTGTCCACTTCAACAATACACTCTAACAAATTTGTGAGGCATGATCTCCACATACAAAGCCATGTTGACTACTCCTAATCAAACCTTTCCTTGAGAAATACAGTTGTCCAACAGCCTTAAGGAAAATAGGATCAGTTTTTCAAGAGCTCTCAATTCATGGGCATGTCATTCTTTCTGTGAGGTTTCAGATGACTGATGAATCTCTGACCCACTCTGCTTCTCAATGAACACCCTGCCTGATATCCCTTACAGCACAGACACCATTCCAATAGCCCCATTCCCCAAAGCCCTGTGAAGTGTAATGCAATTTGGATGGTATTTTAATATTCAGCTCAGCAGGCAGTGGTCTGGATTACCTTGTGGGCTGTACCCTGACCAAGGGTATGAGAACGGTCAGTTTCTGGTCTGACTGGAAAACTTCCCTCACCTCCTTTTCTCTCCTTTAAACACATTGGAGGTGATTCTGTTCACATCTGAGGGAGTATTCAGGAGGAAATAAATAAAAATAATGAAAAATGTACCGTATGTACTTTGTGCCTTGGTGTTACCTTATTCCCTTCACAATCCTGACATGATGCACATTTGTGTGACTTCAAAAAAAAAATGTAAGTTGTGAATGTTGGGTCTTGGTTTTATGTGATTCCCTTCACCAATCTCACACGATCTATAATCATGCACACTCAAAATGTTCTACAGGAAACAAAGAATTTAAGGTTTAACGTGATATTTTCAGCATGAGACACATCACTGAAGCTATTTCTGTCTCCACACATCCATAATTTGTCCACATCGCTCATTTTACTATCATTCCTTTCTCATTCTCTCCATCTGATGGTTCTACATTCATTCACAACTGTGTTCACTCATTCAAGGTATATCACTGGGATTGGCTCGCGGAGCATTTGTGACCAAATCCCTAACTTCCCCGGTGGAGGGGTTGGTAGTTCACAGTGAAGCACTTTTCTGAGGGTCTGGAGTCATCTGTCGGGTCAGACCAAAGAGGGATGGTGGTTTGCCCTTCCCTGATGGATATGAGTGAACCAGATGGCTTTTTAATCCACCAACAATGATGGACTGTTTCGCGGTTCCTTTTGAGTTTCTTATCTCCAGATTTTCAGTGTGAGGATATCGCTGTGGTGGAATGTGGATTCGGGTTCTCAGAACATTGCATGAACAGCCTGTGATAACTCCACAAGGACATCACCTCATCCTAACTTCCCTTCTCTTCCACTCCTTTTACCTTCACTGAACCCTCCAGTTTTCCCTTTCTCTGCTTCTCTCTGTGTCTAAATACAAAGTCGTTCACTACATTATAATGTGGAGGTGCCGGAGTTGGACTGGGATGGACAAAGTCAGAAATCACACGACACCAGGTTATAGTCCAACAAGCTTCTTTGAAATCACAAGCTTTCGGGGCGCTGCCCCTTCTTCAGGTGAAGTGGAGGGAAGCTCACGTGGACAGATGTTACATGCGGAGAGATAATGGCAGAATAATGCCAGGAGATTGAGACAATCTAAAGAGGACTGTTGAGGGGCTGAATAACAAAAAATGTGCAGGTGATCAAACATGACGGATGGTGTGAGTGAAGTGTCAATCGCTGAATAACATGTGAAAGGATGGTCTATGATCTGATTAATTGAGACAGAGACATAATTACAAAAAATAAAAGTAATGTGGTGCTAGAGTCAATTGACATGACTGGAATAACATGATAAGTACAAGAGGCATATACTGGGTGTCAAAACAATGTAACAAGTAATACAAAACTATACAAACTAAAACAGTAGAGAGATTCTAGCAGGTTATCCAGGTGATAGCGTCAAAACTGAACATGAAGTTAGTGTTTATAGATACAGAACTGTGTGGTGGGGTTAGTTGTAGTACAACATGAACCCAGGATCACAGATGAGGCCATCCTAATGGGTACGGAACTTGGCTATCAGTTCCTGCTCAATGACTCTGCGTTGTTGTGTATCTCGAAGGCATGCATTGGAGAATGCATACCAGAAGATCAGAGGCTGAATGACCTTGCTCCCTGAATTGTTCCCCAACTGGGAGAGAACATTCCTGTCTGGGCTATTTTTGTGCGGTGTCCATTCACCTATTGCTGTAGCATCTGCACGGCCTCACCAATATATCATGCCTCGGGGCATCCTTGCCTGCAGCGTGTGAGGTAGACATCGCTGTCCGAGTCACATGAGTACCTGCCGCGCCCATGGTGGATGGTGCACCCTAGTGTGATAGTAGTATCCATGTCGATGATCTGACACATCTTTCAGAGGGTGCTGTGGCAGGGTTGTGTGGTGATGTGGTCAATGTGATCCTGAAGGCTGGGCAGTTTCTTGGGAACGGTGGTCTGTTTAAAGTTTGGTGGTGGTTTGAAGGTGAGAATTGGAGAGGTAGGGTTGATCTTGGTGAGATATTTGTCACTATCAATGACGTATTGAAGGCTGTGAGGAACATGGCGTAGTCATCCACTCCGAGGAAGAACTAGACGATAAAGGGCATTCTATTGGCTGTGTTGGTCTGCCGGCAAAGATGCCCTGGGCATGGTGTATTAGCGAGACCGTGGAGTCGCTACAACAGAAGATGAATGGACACTGTGCAACAATCGCCAATCCCGGGTCCTGTGACCTCTCGTCTGCTTTTCCTCACAGTTGCTGCCGGACCTGCTGAGCTTTTCCAGCATCTTCTGTTTGTGCTCCATGTTACTCCAGTCATTTGGTTTGTCTCCAGCACCACCTTCTTATTACGTTGTTGCCATTATCTCTCTGCCTCATTCAGTCGGATTATACATCATCCCTCCACTCGCTAATCAGCTGTTGACACTTCCCTCACACCGTCTAACACCGTTTGTCACCTGCAGAAACTTATTATTCCACACTCCACTCACACCATTTGTATGATCTTTTGATTTCTCTGCAGCCTCTCCCCCCACCACCCCCCACCCCACCCCAGGTCTCCCTGTCTATCAATTCTGTGTTCTGTGAGCTTCACTCTCACTTCACTTGACAAAGGGGCTGCGCTCCGAAAGATTGTGATTTCAAATAAACCTGTTGGACTATAACCTGGTGTCATGTGATTTCTGACTTTGTCTAGCCTAGTCCAAAACTGGCCCCTCCACATCTGTGTTCAGAATGGACCATGGACCCAAGTGGGAAAAGGTGTTGCTTTGAACAAAAGGACACTGTTTGGGACGGTGGTCATAGTCTTAGAATAAGCTACTGTCATAGTCATAGAGTTAGAGAGCATAGAAACAGACCCTTCATTCCAACAAATTCACACCAAAAACAATCCGAAACTAAACTAGTCCCACCTGCCTGCTCATGGTGTATGTCCCTCCAAACCTTTCCAATTCATGTGTCCATCCAAATGTCATTCAACCTTTGTCAATGTACCTGCATTCACCACTTGCTCAGAAAGTTCAATCCACACCTGAAACACCATCTGTGTAAAAAGTTTGATTCTGATGTCTTTATTAAATCTTTCTCTAATCACCATTTCTGTGTCCCGTATTCAAAACTCCCCACCTGAGGGAAAAGGCAGTTACCATCAAAGTGATCAGATTTATATTCATTGTTGTCTCATTGAAGAAGAAACTAATCCAAAAAAAAGTGTGCGTGTGCATCTGTGTGTGTGTGGATCGATATGGGTGTGTGTTTGCGCGTGCATGTGTGTTTGAGTGTGCATCTGTGTGCATGTGTTTGTGAGTCTGTCTGTGTGTAGGTGCGTGCGTGTCTGCGTCCAAGCACATTTGTGGATGTATATGAGTGTGCGTACATGTATGGGTAAGTTTGAGTGTGTGCGTGTGCGTGTGTGAGAGAGAGAATAAGTGTGTGCATATGTGTGCGCTCGCGTGTGCACATGCACATTCGGTGCAATTCTGATCAGAAATGCTATTTCGGTTAGTTTTCTAAATAGCACCAGTTGTTGTGTGTTCAGGAGAGCTCAGCACATTGACAATCTCTTGTTTGTTTCCTGGGCAGGTCACTGCAGCCAAGCGCATGGAGAATACCAGGGTATGGAAAAGTCTGTGAAGCTAAAGCATCCATATCACTTTATCGCAAAATGGAATATTTGTGTCTCCTCAGACTTTGTTTATGTGAATGGGATTTCTTAAAAGAGCGAACAATTAAATTGGAGTTACAAATTGGCAATTCAACACAGCTTTTTTTTTGTCATTGGTTTAAACTGGTTTGATTATGTTAAACAGTTAAATAGCAAAGAAAGCTGCAGGCCCATATTCCTTTAATATGATGAGTATCGTTGGGCAATTTGGTGCTTTAATCAAATGTTCACCTTTTTGATGACTCAGTAAATAGTGGGGCTTGATTGCCAGTGCACAGTGGGATAAACTTGGTTAGACCACAGACAGCAAACTGCACATTTCCGGAGGGATGTAATTGCACTGGAGAGAGAGCAGAGGAGATCTAACAGCTCTGCCTCACCTTTCCTCTGCTCTCCCTGAAAATCCCCTGTTGAAAGGGACAGTTGGACCCCACTTTCAAAGACCCAGAAAGGGTGAATTCTGAAGCCCACTGGTACACCATATCATTCAGTCAGATGGTGCAGCTCAATTTTCCTCACTCGCCCTTTGTCTGTTTGTGCAAGAGAATTGTGTCCGTGCTAACAATGCATGATGCAATTCATTCCCAGCATGGTTAGTGATTGGGGGGAAGGTTTCCAGATCCCTACTCTGCCTGAATGATTGAGGTACTTTATGATGTCAGTCTTTCAATGCACTTGGCTCACATTTTAAGACTGTTTGCCCCACCCACACATCTGTTCCTGTTTCCTCCTTTCCACACACATAATCCCATCCTTTATCTCCTCCTGTCATTCAGCTGAATCCACATTGTACATTCTCCAAAGGCCAGTACCATCTTCCTGAGGAGCGGTCCCTAACACAGTGATGAACGTGCACAGATCAAGTGTAACCATGGGTTTATCAAACTGAAGCCTAACTGGGTTCCCTTTCCATTCCAAACACCATTGAGGAAGGATGGCACTGCTCTGACCATCTTGAATGTTTCTCTGCTTCCTCACCCTGATTGTCACACACGGATAGGTGGATCTGCTTTCTTGGTAAAACGTTAAATTCCTCACTATGTGGAAACTTACACAGCTGACCTTTCCGTGGGACAAGGCAGTTCCACCATTAGATCCATTAGAGGTGGAAAACTCTCTTTGTTTACTTTATGACCAACTTTAAATATGCTGCTCGTTTCCCTCATCACTTCCATAGCAACTGTTCCATGTTCACTGGTAAGTGCTAACATTCCCAGTCTGTGCCTTTACACTGCACCATACAGTGTCATGCTGGTTTTCCACTTGAATTTGCATGCTTGCCCCTTATCCTGATAAGTGCAAGACAAAACTGCAACAAAGTACTTTCTTTTTTAATGCTAATTTGATTAGCCGATCCATCATTTGGCATTATGCAGAACACTGAATCCATGCTTCAAAGAGTAAAACACAGAATCGCTAGCAGATCTATCCAGTGTGTGTATTAACTCAACTGGAACAATCTTAGCAACTCAGTGATATGAACAAGTACACAACTGTTGCTGAATGTGCCATGATATTGGGTTCCTTTGGAATTGGAATCATTGCATCTGGGTGTTGCGTTGATCTCGCACAGAGTGAGTTCAGGTGTGTGAAAGCTGCATGAGCTGAGCTCAGTTGAGTTCCAAAAGACTCAGTTGGATGGGGATGGGTTGAGTTGGACTCCAATTGATGGAGCAGCAATGGGCTCGGTTGAAATCCATGTGAATGCTTTATTGTTTTATTCAGTGGAAGATTGCTACATTTTGACATTGATTAGAAACGTGTTTCAAGTTCATTTTAAAATCTGAGAAATAAAATGTTTCCCATTATTTTAAGATCATTTCAATTGCAAGTACTATTTCTGAGCTCCTTAATACACAATGCACCGTTGAAAACATCCTCTTGAGAAGTTAAAGGGCAGCAGTCTGTTACTGTCCCTTAATTCCAGGGTGTGAGCCCTCCATGGACAATAATATATTGAGTAACTGATGTGAAACAAAACTGAAAGAAAGTAGGAAATGAACAAAAAATAATAATAATGAATGCTGTCAGAAAAGGGTTTGGAAAACAACCACAATTGTTTTAAAAGTAATACCCTTTAGGGAGTGCTGTTTGCAATCCTTTTACATCTCCACATGGAATATACCAATATTGTGGGAATGCACTTTGTAATATGGATGGGTTTGAAGAGGGTGTTTAATAGACTGGAACAGACACCAGACGTCACACACGGTGTTTATGATCATGTATAAGGGAGTGTTGATTCTTATCTCAGGAGCTCAGTCCAGACTCCAAGCCCTGCGCGAGAGTTAATGAATGAGATCACCCAACATTAACAATGCAAGGACCAATAATTCTGCAGGTCTTATTCGCTTTCTTCCATTTCTTTGCAATTGTCTGTGTTCCAGGTGAGGAGATCTTCCCCGTTACTGAATGTGGTGTTTATAGTTCTGTCTGTGTTTTATGGTGAGATATTTGATGGATTACTTTGGAAGTGGGATGTGGATGGTCTGATTGAAGGAGTGACCTTGGGGAAGCTGCAGTGCCATTTGATTGGAATGTTACCTGGAATGAGAATCTTCAGTTGTATGGAGAGAGGAAAGAGGTTGCCCAGTGTCCTTGGAACTGAAAGTGATGGGGGGTGTGAAGGAGTGGGGGGCGATCGGGGGCATGGGCAGAATAAACCCTAAAACCTGCATAAATTTCCCTGAGCCTGATTCAGCAATAAATCAGATCTTAGATCCTAGATTCCTCACATCCTGCTTTTCCCCCAATACCCTTGATTCCCCAACTGATCAAGAATCCAGGAACACAGCCTAAAATGTGCAAAAGGATTTTTATACCACAGCTTTCAATGATAAAGATTTTGAAAGACTCACAACTCTCTATGTTCAGACATCCCTCATAATTTCAGTGCTAACTTTTCACTCCTATATTCGGAGACTGTGCCCTCTTGTCCAAGACCCTCTGATGATGGAAACATCCTCTCAGCATTTACCTTGTCCAGCCTCTCAAGAATCCTAGTTTTTCCAATGGTGTCACCTTCCATGTTTCTGAACCCCAGTGACTAGATTCTTTACCTGTGTAACCTTGGTAATCCCTCCACTTCAGAGGGTCATGCCAGTGAACCTTCTCAGAACTGTCTCATATGAAATATGTCCTTCCTGAAATAAGTTGACCAAAACTGCTCACATTTCTCCAGGTGTAGTCGCCCCAGCACCTTGTACAGGTGCAGTAAGACTTCCCCACTCTTATGCCCCAACAGCCTTGGGATAATGGCGGCATGGTGGCTCAGTGGTTAGCACTGCTACCTCCCAGCACCAGGGACCCGGGTTCGCTTCCAGCCTCGGGCGACTATTTCGTTGGGAGTTCACCCGTTCTCCCTGTGTTTGCATGGGCTTCTTCCAGTTGCTCTGGCTTCCTCCCACAGTCCAAAGATGTGTAGGTTAGGGTGTATTTGCCGTGGGAAAGTACTCATAGTGTACAGGGATACATAGGTTAGGTGCATCACTCGGGGGTAAATATAGAGCAATAGAATAGGGGAATGGTTCTTGGTGGGTTACTCTTCAGAGGTTCGGTGTGGACTTGTTGGTCGAAGGGCCTGTTTCCACACCATAGGGATTTCATGATTCTATAACCATTCCATTAGCCTTCCTGACTACCTGCTGCTCCCCTGTGCTCGCTCTCTGTGTTTCGTGCACAAGTCTCCCCAAGTCACTTAGAGTTGCAGTTTTCAATGATAGAGATGATTAAAATTATAATAACAGGGTGAAGGGAAGTGATGCTTCCAGTATCAGGACTTGTATTAACCAGAGGACAGAGAGTGTGCACAACTGTTGAAAAGGCAAGGATTGGAAATTGGTTGTATGTTTGAGCAGTAACACTGCTTTGATTTGAACTCTGTTCCTAAGCAGTTACTAAATGGAGGAGATTACTGTGAACCATATTAAAATAAGGAATTGGAGAACTTCAGATCCATAAAGAGCTTTTAGAGAATTTTACATCCTCCTTGGATCAGAAAGGGTCTGGGAATATTTCACAAAGCTGCCTCATCTCGTCAATAGTGTTGATGGAGAAAATAAGGGGAATGTTTCCAGTAATTGGAAGTCTGTAAGCAGAGGAAATCGGTTTTACACAGCTCTTCTTCAGAGCAGGGATGAAATGAGAGTTCCGTTACTAGCCATTTGTTATCAGTTCAATTCGCTGCCTGAGCAGGTGCTGGAGGGAGATGAGTGCTGGCAATTTCATGAAGGGTATGGGGTAAGAATGGGAAAGGATTAAAGTCACGGGTCACAGAGTGAAGTTGAGGGGCGGCGAGGGAGAGAGGGACGATATAGAAAGCTCCAACATAAATCCAGTGTTATGAGTTGAATGGGATCGATCTGTGCTTTATTATTCCATCGGTCTATGCATCCCCATGGAATGGTGAACACTTGAGTAATTTATAACATTGCAGGAGTGAACAATGGAATCCAATTCTGACAGAAGGAATTTGCCTTTGTGGTAAGGCCTACATGTGCTGGTGTTAATGATGTAAAGCTAACTGGCCAACCTGCAGGCTGGATGGTATTGTTAGGTAGAATACAATGGGCAAGAGGAACAAATGAGCTTTGAAAGAACAGTGTTTCATGGTAGTGAGTGTTTAGAGGTTGGAATGTACTGCTGAAAGGAATGGGAGAGAGGGGTTCAATCTGGGCAACCCACACGGAATTTGGTTTTCATTCTGAATTGGAAGAATATGGTACCATCGATGTGTACCATCCACAAGATGCACCGCAGACATTCACCAGGGCTCCTTAGACAGAACATTCCAAACCCATGATCACCTCCATCCAGAAGGACAAGGGCAGAAGATACATTGGAACACCACCCTCTGCAAATTCCCCTCTGAGCCACTCACCATCCATACTTGGAAATATATTGCCGTTCCTTCCTGGGTCGAAATCCTGGAATTCCCTCCCTGAGTGAATTGTGAGTCTACCTTCAGCACATGGATGCCAGCAGTTTCAGAAGGCAGCTCACCCCCATCTTCTCAAGGGGCTGCCGGACATGGACAATTAACGCTGAACCAACCAACAATACTCTCATCCCTTGATGAATTTTTAAAAGTCTCAATTTCCTGTCAGATACCACAAAATCTATGGTCCAACCATTGTCTTGAATAGGAAATCTATTTGCAATTACTGTGCAGTATTGTTGGTTGCTCTCAGATGTCTTGTTGCTGTTAGTTACTCTTTCTTCTACTGAGGGGACTCATGGTTAGCAGAGCAACAGTATTGAAAATTTTCACATTGATATCAATCACCATCAATTCATTAACCAGTGTGGGTGGTACTTTGGCTCGGTGGTTAGCACATCTACCTCACAGCACCAAGGACCTGGGTTCAATTCTCACCTCAGCCACCTGTCTGTGTGGAGTTTGCGCATTCTCCCTGTGTCTGTGTGGGTTTCCTCCAGGTGTTCTGGTTTCCTCCCACAGTCCAAAGATGTGCAGCTCAGTTGAATTGGCCTTGCTTGATTTCCCATGCTGTTAGGTGCATTAGTCAGGGGTAAATATAGAGGAAAGCAATGGGTCTGGGTAGGTTACTCTTCAGTGGGTTGCTGTGGACTTGATGGGATGAAGGTCCTGTTTCCATGCTTTCGGGAATCTAATCTAATCAACATTCACCCTTCAATTTTGTGGAGTAAAGAGATACTTCTATTTTGTTGATGACTTTAAGAACACTATTCAACCAAAAAATAGATTTGTATAAGAGACCTACTTTAGTTTGCTTTGCAATGTCAATATTATTCCGAATAACTTTGTGCATTGCAGAGAGGGCTGTGAGAAACATTTAATAATCTGTTCATCATGGACGCAGCACGTTCTTGTTTAGGCTGTACATGAAGAGAAAGATCTAATCATATTTCGGTTTAATCTTCCAATATCCATCAGCGCTCCTTGCTAATCTAATTCAGAATGTCAGGATAGTTGTAGCTTCAGTCATTTGCCATGGATGTGAATTCAAATACTTGACAGGGTTTGCTCCGAGCTCATTTCACCTTCTCTCTGTCCTCAGTCATGAACATATTGACTTGAAGTTGTTGTCATTCACTTTGTGCACATTCATCATGTTATACAAAGGGAGACTTCTCTGTCAAACCATTTCGAATGAGATAATTTTGTCCATCTTGTCACCAGCTCATCATATTGAGGATTTATAACTCCCATTCAGTTCAGCTTTCTCGCCTTACTCAGTTGCTGCTTTGTGTCATTGTTTTGCATCAGTTGAATCTCAAGATTCTGTGTTCAGAGCGGACTCTAGAATTTCAGCACAATACTACACTTTATCCTGTGGAGCAGTACTGATGGTGCCCTCGTCAGTCTGAGATGCTGATTCCATTTGCAGTATCAAGCCAGAGCTACTTCTGCCTGATTTATTGGATACTTAACATCCCAAGGCTCCACTGATCCTTGGTATCCTCATCAATCTATCTCCCTTAATCTGTGTCACACATGAAAATAACAAGTATCTATTATTCTGCTTGTTGGAATTTGCTCAACCTTGGCTACACCTTTCCTTAATTACAATATTTTTCACTTTTAAATCATGCACCGTAGGTAAGAAACTTTTTTCAGGCATCTTGTGATCACTCATTTGGACTCCTCCCTGCACTTGTTGTTGTAGCAATGTCCCTATTTTTGATATTGGCACCTACTGTGGCATTGAAGGGTCATGATCCCATATACGGAATAACTTTTCAATGTCTCTTCCAGCTAACCTCGTGACGATTGTGATCCTGATTCGCGGAAAGTGTGGCATCACCAAATGTATATCCATCTATTTGATTTCCATGGCAACAGCAGATCTCCTCGTCATTGTATTCAGTGTAATACTCACAACACTTGGTTTTAAATATTTCCCAGTTTCCTTCCTGTTTTATACAGTGGTGTGCAGTTTTAACAACATCATGGGTTATGCTGCTATCGACTGCTCTGTCTGGTTGACCATTGCTTTCACCATTGACCGCTTTGTGGCCATTTGTTGCCACAACCTGAAAGTCAGGTATTGCTCTGCTAGAACAGCCACCTCAGTGATAACCATGGTTTGTTCTGTGAGCATTTTGAGGAACATTCCATTTTACTACAAATACCAATCTTTGGGCACATGGGGTGGTGTGCCCTGGGGATGTGGCATCAGACCAGAGTTCTATATCTTGCCAGGATGGGTGGTATTTTTCTGGATCCACCAGCTGCTGAACCCATTGATCCCCTACCTCCTCATCCTGCTGTTCAATGCTCTGACCGTCAGGCACATTGTCTTGGCAAATCGGGCACGCAGGGGTCTCCGAGCTCCCAGTAACAGGGACCAGAGAGGAGATGCAGAGATGGTCAACAGGCGGAAATCCATCACCCTGCTGTTTGTTGTCTCGGGCAGTTTTATATTTTTGTGGATGACCAAGATCAGTGTTTTCTTACTGATGAAGGTTACCAACAACCATTTTTACCCCAGTTATGACCATCCTGTTATGATTGCTGACACATCTGGGACTGTGCTCTTCTACCTGAGCTCCTGTACAAACACTGCCCTTTATGCCCTAACCCAGAGTAAATTCAGAGAGGAGCTGAAGAGGACTCTGAAATATCCCTTCACTCTCATCCGTGAATGTATCCCTACATCAAAATAAGAAACAAGTTTGAGATGGGAGCACAGTTTATACGCCTCATGATACTGTCTCCAGTCCTTGGGACTCACCTGAATTTCCCTGTTATTTTCCGTATCAGTAGGAGAAGAGGCGGAATTTTCCTCTTGAACCATGAGACTCAAACCTGTGTTGGCTGGATGTCAAGATGAGTTCATTTCTCCTGGTTCTGTCACTGGCTATTTCTCTGTCACTTGATTTCTAGCCCCTGGCCCAAGTGAACATATCACCGCTTTCCTTGCGAAAGTTAGAAGCCACATGACACCATTTTAAAGTCCAAAAGGGTTATTTGAAACCACAAGAGTTCAGTGCATAGGTGAAGTTGAAGTCCATCCCACTCCAACAGCAGCACGTTTATATCTTCTTTTGAGAATTGAAGTTGCTCTTACAAAAAAAGATGGTCCGTCTATTAAAGAGACATGGATTCACGGGCATATGTCTGATCAAACAATGTCTGTTATATAAAGCCTGGGCATTTTATTTGATCTCCAGGACCTTGAGATGCTGTAATGTTGTCCTGTGAACCAAAGTAATCATTCTCCTCCATTACACATCAGCAGTCACTGCCCCAATCTCCAGGGTGTCCCTAATCTCAGAATCCTGGATATGAAAACGTGTCCGTTTGTGACCCTGGGCCATCGACAGCTCTTTGTACTGGAAAGGCAGCAGGACAAAGAACATCTTTTATATCGGTGCAGCATCTCCAGCCCATCAGCCGGACAACTATGACTGGAAAGCTTCCCTCACCTCCTTTACTCTCCTTTTAAACACATTGGTGGTGATTGTCTCCATATCTGAGAGAGTATTCAGGAGGAAATAAATAAAAATGAAGACAAATGTATGTTGTGGGCTTTATGTCTTGGTTTTACGTGATTCCCTTTGCAAACCACACATAATCTACTATCATGCGCACTCTCCATGTTCTCCAGGGGAACGAAAGGAACATCTCGAGGTTTAAAGTAATACTTTCAACATGAGACACATTATTGATGCTACTTCTCTCTCCACACATCCACAATTTGTCCACATCTGTCTTATCACTTATATTCCTTTCTCATTCCCTCCATCTGTTGTTTCCACATTCATTCACTTCTGTTCAAACTTATTCGAGGGGCATCACTGGGATTGGATAGACCAAGATATATTACCCATCTCTAATTACCCAGGGGCCAGTTTAGAGTGAAGCACATTGCAGTGGTGCTGGAGTCACATGTCGAGTCAGACCAGGCGAGGCTGGTAGATTTCCCTTCCCTGAAGGGAATGAGTGAACTAGGTGGGACTTTATCCCCCAACAATCAAGGACTGTTTCATGTTCATCCTGAGGTTCTTAATTCCAGATTTGTATTGAAAGAAAACCTCCATGATTTGGACTCAGGTCCCCAGAACGTTATTAGTGTCATTGGAATGAACAAGCCAGTGATAACAAGGCCATCACCTCACCCCATCTTCCCTTCCCTTCCACTCCTTTTATCTCCACTGAGCCCTGCAGGTCTCTCTTTCTCTTATTCTCTCCCTATCCAAACAAAAGTAGTCAATTGAAATCAGGAGAGTTTGTGGGAATGCCTACAGGATAAGGTGTAATACAGATCAGAGTTCCCAATACGGCCGGATAGTGTCTGTTTATATTGGAGAGAAACTGTGTCAGGTCAGTCAATGTCTGTTACATAAAGACTGGGCATTTTATTTGATCTCCAGGGCCTTGATGTGCTCAAACGTTATTCTGTGATCCAAATTAATGATTCTCCTCCATTACACATCAGCAGTCACTGCCCCAATTTCCAGAGTGTCCCTAATCTTGGAATCCTGGATATGAAAACATGTCTGTTTGTGACCCTGGGCAGCTCTTTGTACTGGAAAGGCAGCAGGTCCCAGGCAGGACAAAGAACATCTTTCATATCGGTACAGCCTCCGCAGCCCATCAGCCAATGTTTACCTGGTTTCCCAGTCCCTGGGAACAGCAGAGAGCACACCAAGTTCTGGGTCACAGCGTCAGTCAGATTGAACAGCAACACTTCACCTGTACCCTCCTCCAATCTTGCATTGGCTGCACCCAATGTGGCCAACTCGACGCTGGGGAAATCAAACACAAAATGGCTGACCATTTTGCAGAACACCTGTGGTCCGTGAGCAAGTGTGACCCTGACCTTCCCGTAGCCGGTCATTGTAACCCAGCTTCCTGCTCACATGCCCACATGTCTGTCCACGGCATGCTGCAATGTTCCAGTGAATCCCAGCGCAAACTGGAGGAACAACCATCACATCCTCAGGCTAGGCGTTTGACAGCCTTTTTGGCTCAGTGGTGATTTAAATTCCTTCAGAATGTGAACCCATTCCTTCCCCTTCATTTAGCTTCTGTAATGCTGCTGCTCCTTTAGCAAGTTTATGTGGTCCTTGTTTTTTTTTTATCAGACACTGAAAAGTCTAAGTTTGAAGGGTTTTAGGGTAGTCTTGAAGCTGTTGGGTCCAAAGAAGCAGATCTTTTGCGATCCTCCTCTCTCCCGAACTTCCTTCCTGTCAGACCCTGTGTTTGATTTTGCCTTGTGTGCCAAGGAGTGTTTGTGGGGATTGTGGCAAGTATTTGGAACAGCGTCATTAACTGGGATAATCTGCTGAGTTTCCAAACAGTTGAAGTCAGTCTGTATTATGTTCTCTTTTATTTGTGTTTCATTTGATAATCTTGCAAATAAGTTCCTTTTTGTTTAAAACTAAGTGGTTTGAACAATTGCATCCACATTACACCTACTTAAAGCAACTACCAAAATTAGGGGCCAGGCTACTTCCTTGTATGTTTCAAGAGGGCATGGCCGGATCCATACAAGATTGTGGGCTCCTTGTGAGATTTGTTCTATTGTTCCAAATTGGGATTAGGGGTGTTGGGACTTGAAAGCAGTGAGTCAGAGGTGTAGAGTCTTTTGTTCTGGGTGTTGGATTTAGCTGATTTAAACAGAGCTTGCGATAGCAGTGGCTCTTTCAGTCTCAAAGAGTTTTCAAGGGGTGGATGAAGAGACTTTGGGGGTTTTACAAAAGGTGAGCAAAGCCAAGTTGCTGAAATTAACAGAGAAACTGGGGTTGGAGCTTGGAGATAGAATTACAGGAATACCTCAGTGTTTAAATTTGCTGGAAACACCATCAGACTCTTCAGAGATGGCTAAAGTTCAATTGAAAATGACACATCTTGAGTGAGAGGCAGAAGGTGGAATCCCGATTAAAAGCAGAGGGAAGAGAAAAAGAAAAAAAAAATGCTTGAGCAGAATAAAAAGAAAAAGAGAGAGAAAGAAAGAAAATGGAGAGAGAGTGAAGGAAGAAAGAGAGGAAAGTTGAACTTCAGAAGTTGGCCCTTTGACACGCAAGTCAGCTTAAAAGGATGTTTCTGAAGGCCAAAGATAAGCTTAGTGAGGATGAGCAAACCCCTTGCAGCCAAAAGCCTGATGAGAAACTGTTTAAATATAATCAAGCGTTACCTAAATTTGATGAGAAGGATGTGGAATCTTTTTTTATCTTCTTTGAAAAGGTTCCTAAAGAAATGTGGTGGCCAGAGACCATGTGGGATTTAATTAAACTAAACAAAACTTGGAGGTGGAGCTGGTGAGGTGTTTGCATCACCATCAGATGAAGTATCTGGAGCATATGAGGTGGTGAAGAAACCCATCTTAAGCACATATCAGCTGTGCTATAGGCCCTACAGACAATGTTTCAGGACTCTAAGGACGGACCCTGGTCAAACCTACATTGGGTTTGAAAGGATCAAATAAAAGCTTCGATAGGTGGATGAGGCCATTCAAAATAGAACAAACCTGTGATGCTCTTTGAGGGTCAATTATTTTGGAGGAGTTCAAAACCTCACTTCCTGAAGTAGTGAGAACTCATGTAGAAGAGTTGAGAGTTCAAACAGCAAGATCAGCAGCTGAAATGGCTGATGGTTATGAATTGATGTGTTGAGTGAAGTTTGGCTTGCAAGATCAATTTCAATTGGTGAGGGATAGAAATTGTGGAAAAGAGACATCTTCACATGGAAGGGGAAAATAGATCACGGTGAAGATCATAAGGATAATTTACCACAGGGTAAAAAGGAAACCCTTGAAAGGGAAAGAGAAGTTAAAAAAAACTCTGGTGTTTTCACTGCAATAAAGTAGGCCAGATGAAATCACAGTGTTGGCGAGTTAGGGAAAGCACTGTGAAGCCAAAGGTAGGAAAACAGGACAAGCCAGTGAATTTTGTTGGAGTGGTAATGGAAAGCGCAGAGGGGGCTAGAAAGCTGCACCAGAATGTACAAGCTGGTCAGAGAATGGTTAAGGAGGAAGTGCCAGATCTTCTTAAACCAAGTACTTATGAAAGTAAAGCTTACTCGCATTGGTCGGGAGCAGCAGGTGAAGAAGTTACAAAGCAAAGAGATACAGGATTTTATCAATCTGTGATGTGGAAAGATGTGGAGATACACACTTCTGGAGGACTCTTGTCAGAAAAGGAGATAGTAATGTGAATTCACGGTGAGCCAATTATTAGATTAGAGTGTCCAGGTGAAGAGTGGAAAAGTGATAGGAATCCTGGACAACTCCCAGCTCCAGGAATACAGTTTGTCCTTGCTAATGATATAGTTGGTTCACAGGTAGGAGTGCTGACTGCTGTGGTTGATAAGCCAGTGAAAACTCATGGCAACCTAACTATTGAAGGGCACAAATCCTGGGATTTTTCCTGGCTGGGTACTAACAAGGTCACAAAGTCACCAGTTGAAACAGGAGAGATCAAAGAGTGCAGATAAGAAAGTTGAAGTGTAATTAGCAGAGCCCCTGTTTGATCAGATGATTGACACAAACTCGGAGCAGATAAATGACGTAGCATCTTTCGCTCAGATAAGTTAACTGAGTTACCGCAGAAAGATGAAAATTCAAAGCAATCGCTTCAAAAGACCTACACAGAAACAGAATCTGAATGTATCCCTCAATGTTACTATCTTAACAATAATGTCTTAATGAGGAAATAGAGACAATCACATACTCAGACAAATCAGAAATGGGCAAAAGTTCATTAAGTCAGATTAGATTAGATTAGATTACTTACAGTGTGGAAACAGGCCCTTCGGCCCAACAAGTCCACACCGCCCCGCCGAAGCGCAACCCACCCATACCCCTACATTTACCCCTTAACACTACGGGCAATTTAGCGTGGCCAATTCATCTGACCCTGCACATCTTTGTGACTGTGGGAGTAAGCCGGAGCACCCGGAGGAAACCCACGCAGACACGGGGAGAACGTGCAAACTCCACACAGTCAGTCGCCTGAGGCATGAATTGAACCCGGGTCTCTGGCGCTGTGAGGCAGCAGGGCTAACCACTGTGCCACCGTGCCGCCCACGTGGGTTATAGAATGGAAGTGTTGTGAGTGGTGTATGAGGTACCACTAGCGGGTCATTTAGGAATGAGAAAAAACTCAAGATAAAATACACAAACATAATTACCGGCCTGGACTGCACAAGGATGTATCTGAATTTTGCTTGGCATGTCATGCATGTCAGGTAACTGGAAAACACAGACAGTAATAAAGCCTGCATCTTTAATACCTATCCTGTATTGGAGGAACCTTTTACAAGAGTCTCAATTAATTGCATAGGACCCCCACCCGAAACAAAAGGTGGGGATCAGGATATGTTAACAATAATGGATGCATCAACTAGATATCCAGAGGCCACTCCTTTACACAATATCACAGCCAGAAGGGTTGTAGACGAATTAGTCAACTTTTTTCACTCGTTACAGACAATCCACAGATATAAAATCAGATCAAGGCTCAAACTTCACATCAAAATTTTTCAAGGAAGTTATGGACAACTTTGGAATAAAACAATTCTGCAGAACATCCAGAGTTGGAAAGAGCATCAGATATTAAAGACCATGTTGAGGGCTTATAGTCAAGACTATAAGACAGATGATTGGGATAAGGGAATTCCATTCATGCATTTTGTAATCAGAGATACACTAAATGTATTGACAAAATTCCGTCCATTTGAATTCACTTTGGGGCATGAAGTGAGAGGATTGCTAAATTTGATTGAGGAGAAATTTGGAAGTCAGAATACAGAGACTACATATATGGACTATGTGTCAAATTTTTGAGATTGATAAATAGAGTGGGGAGGTGCCCAGTCAGCAGTCAGAAGTATCACAGCATGAAAGGAAACAGGAAGCAGACAAAAAAAAATCACAATTTTGTAATCGGAGATAAGGTGTTAACGTTACTTCCAGTGATAGGTGAACCTATAACAGCAAGGTTTAGTGGACCTTATGAAATCGAGATGAAATTGAGTGAGGTGAACTACTTGATAAAGACTCCAGACAGAAAGAAATCTCACAGAGTTTGTCATGTGAATATTCTCTTGAAAATGTATTTTGACAGGAAAGAAAAGCAAAAGGAGATGTGTTACTGGCCACAACAGAGAGAAGAACCAGGTTCAGGATTCTAAATTGGGCATTCCTCCAGTTAAATGGGACAATGCAGAAGTTGTCAAAAATTGGAATAAATTATTGAGTTATCTTCCAGAGGAAAATCAAAATGACCTGAAAGAGTTACTACAATCACATGGGGAGATATGTAGAAATAAGCTGGGAAATACTAATCTAATTATGCATGCTGTAGATATAAGAGATGCTGTTCCAATTAAGCAACATCCTCCTAGGGCATAACCCTCCAAAGTTGGCACCGGGTTCAGAAGGAGATAGAATGCATACTCCAAGGTGGTATAATCGAACTGAGTTATAGTGACTGGAGCTCACCCATTGTCATGGTGCCAAAGCGAGATGATATCTAACGGTTATGTGTAGACTATCACAAAGTCAATGCAGTTACAAAGACTGATGCATTTCAAATTCCACGATTGGAAGTCTGTGTTGATAAGGTGGGACAAGCAACTTGCATTTCTAAGTTGGAGTTGCTCAGACAGTACTGGCAAGTACCTTTGTCAGAAAGAGCAAAGGCAATTGTGGCTTTTGTAACACTGAATAAACTGTATCAGTTTAAAGTCATGCCTTTTGGTATGAAAAATGAGCCAGTCACATTTCAGAGATTAACCAATAAGGTCACTTCGGGTTACCCGATTGTGTAGTCTCTTTCAATGACCTAGTGATTTTTAGTCAGGCATGGAGGGAACATTTGGAATATTTATCAGAGTTGGTCGATTAACTTCAGAAGGCAGACTTAGTGGTAAACCTGGCTAAAAGTGTATTTGCCAAAGCCCAAGTCACATTCCTGGGCCATGTTATTGGATATGAACAAATGGCCCCACATGATGCAAAATCAAAGGAAATTGGAGATTTTCCCAGATCATCGACAAAAGAAAAGCAGTACTATGATTACTGGGATTGAGTGGATTTTATCGAAAATTCTTATCAAATTTTAACAGTGTCACTTCCCACTAACTGAATTGCTAAAGACAGGCAAGATGTTTCAGTGGACAGCAGACTGTCAGAAGGCATTTGATTGCATTAGCTCAAGAAGATAGCTTCGTACTAACTTCTAAAAGGCAGTGAAATGTCAATGATAAATATGACACTAGTTAAGAGACAGTCATCTCCTGTGAAATAGTGACAGAATTATTCAATTAGATAGACACTTATTAACCTTGCGTCTGGGACAACATTCATTCCTGGAATCACAAAGGAAGATCCAACAAAACCTTACAACTGAACACCGACCAGACCTGTAATGTTGGGATGGGAGCCTAGTGCTCCCCCAGTAGATCCTGCGCTTACCACATCATTGTCACAGTGGGGTGACTGTCATTGCCAATGAAATCCTACAGGGGACACTATTGCACACTGCCTCTTTTTCAATCATTCACAGGACATGGACATCACTAGCTTGGATAACCATTTATTGCCTATCCCTAATTGCCCAGAGGGCAGTTAAGCATTAATCAAATTGTTGTGTGTCTGGAGTCGCAAGTTGACCAGACCAGGTACTTAACCTGCCGAAAAGGACATCAGTGAATTTGATGGGTTTTTCCAACAATTGACAATGGATTCGTGGTCATAATTCAACTCAGAATGCTAGATTTGTATGAGATTCAAAACCATCTGCCATGTTGGGATTCGAACCAAGTTCCCCAGAACATACTGTAAGTAATCTAATCTAAAAAATTACCTGGGTTCTGGATTAAAACTCCAGCGATAATGCCATGAGAACATCATTACACTCTGAGTACATGACATGGCCCTTCATTCAAGGCTCTGTCTCAATGCCCTATCTCAGATGGTTTGTCCTGGCCTGCTTCTGTTTGTCAACGTCCAGCCCTTTGTTGACACTTGCTTGCAATGGTTTCCCTTCCTACATGCTTGGCATGACCTCAGAATCTGCCCAGAATCCCGCTCTGTTAACTCTGCCATTTCCCACCCACTCACTGGCCTTCAGTGCTACAGAACCTCAGTTGTTCAGTCATGGCTAGCTATTGCTTACGGGTGAAGTATGATGAAACTTTTATGAAACTTTTACCATTGTGTGGTACAACGTGGAGAGAAATGTGACAACGTTCAGGTTCAGTCAACAAGTTTATTAAGGAACTTTGTCAGCTGCAGACGGAGTAAAAGCCATTAGTTGCAGCATCAGGACCCTAGCACTGCAGGTGTCTGTTCTTGTAGAGATACATCCCCATCTCACAGAGGGCACTTCAGAGTCAACGGTCTCCTCAGTGTTTCTGGAGGCATGTGTAGCTCACCTCAAGGATATTCTTCCCAATCATTGGAGAATCTGAACAGCTCTGGTAAACATCAGTGGAGAGAGTCATAGCCAGGTTCTGAAAGAAGATACTCGTACCAAACATGAAACGTCAACTCTGTTTCTCTCTGTGCAGATCTGTTGAGTTTCTCTGGGTACAATTTAGGATTTTTACTTTTTTTTAACTTTACAGTCAACTTGTTCAGCGATGCTATGACCCAACACTTAACACAGGCCTGCTGGCTCAGAGATAGGGACACTACCACTGTGGTATGGCAGCCTGGATCAGTCACAGTTACTGTTCTGATTTTTACATTGCAGATCAATCAGTCATGTTGAGTAAAAGCACACAATTCCAACAAAATGGATTTGAATTCTGTTTATCACAGGATTATCTCCTTCATAATAATCTTTAAAAGACTCACAGGCTTTTTATTTTTTTGCAGAAGGAGTAATGGTTTGAGAGATTCGGACTTTGCGATGTGGGATAACACAACCATATATTGGAGGGTATGAGGAGTGGACATATCTCCCCAGTTTCCAAGTTGTTATCACAGACTTTACACCAGGGCTGGATGAGCCAGTTTAACAGTAAGGACACCGAAATGGCACAGAGCACTGATAGGCTTTTGCGAATAAAATAGGAAGGTGTGTAGAACATTGAGTGCCTCATTGATTTCACATCCACAGGGAGTAGGTCAGAGGATGGGAACATGGATGGCGATTTGGACCGTGTCAGCTGTTGGTGAATGGGGAAGAGGTGGGATTTTGCTTGTGGGCTTTTGTCAACTGACTGGATAGACTTACAATTAATCCCAGCACAGGGGAGGATAACCGTCTGCTTACAATAAAACCAAAATACTGCAGATACTGGATATCTAACACAAACACAGAGAGAAACTCAACAGTTCTGGCCACTTCCAGGGAGACGGAGACAGAACTGTGTTTTTGACTCTTCAAGATTTAGAGCCATAGAATCATAGAATTCTACAGCACAGTGACAGGCCAAACTGGTCCATGTCGACTAAAAGGCCCATCCACTCTCACCCCATTTCCCTGCACTTGGCCCATATCCTTCTAACCCTTCCCTATCCATGTATTTGTCCAAATGCCTTTTAAATGTTGTTGATGTACCCGCCTCAACCACTACCACTGGCAGCTCATCCCATATACGTACCACCCTCTGTGTATAAAAGTTGCCCCTCAGGTTCCCTTTTATTCTTTCCCCCTCTAACCTTAAACCAATGCCCTCTAGTCCTCGATTCCCCAAACCTGGGAAAAAGACTGAATGTATTCACCCTATCCATGCCCCTCTTGATCTTATTCACCCCCAGTAAGGTGAGCCGTCAGTCTCCTACATTCTCAAGAAAAAAGACCTTGCTTGCCCAACCCCAACCTATAACTCAGACAATTGAGTCTTGGCATCACCCTTGTAAATTTCTTCTGCATTCTTTCCAGTTTAATAAAATCCTTCCTATTAGAAGGTGACTTAAACTGAACACAATACTCAAAGTGTGGCCTCACTGACATCAGGTATAAATGCAACATAACTTCCCAACTTCTATACTCAATGCCCTGACTGATTAAGGCCAGTGTGCCAAAAGCCTCCTTCACTGGCCTGTCAACCTGGGACTCCACTTCCAGAGAACCGTGCAGTTGAACTCCAGTTCCCTCTGTTCCATTATGACCCTTAAGGCTCCAGCATTCTCCGTGAAACCCCTACCTTGTCTTGACTTACCAAAACACAAAACTTCATGCTCATCTGTGTTAAACTTCATTTGCTATTTCTGGGACCACTTCCCAGCTGATCAAGGTCCTGCTGTAATTTCTGAAAACCTTCCTCACTGTCCACGATAGCACCTATTTTAGTGTCATCAGCAAGCTTACTAATCATGCCTTGTACATTCTCATCCAAATCATTGATATGGATAACGATGGACCCAGCATCAAAGCCTGAGGCACTCCATTAGTCACAGGCCTCCAGTCTGCCAAGCATATTTCCATTATTACCCTCTGCTTCCTATCATCAAGCCAATTGTGTATCAAATTTGCCAAATCCCCCTGGATTCCATGCAATCTAACCTTTCAGAGCAGCCTACAATATAGAAGCTTCTCAAACTCCCTGCTGAAATCCATATAGATTACATCTATGTGGGTGGCACGGTGGCACAGTGGTTAGCACTGCTGCCTCACAGCGCCAGAGACCCGGGTTCAATTCCCGCCTCAGGCGACTGACTGTGTGGAGTTTGCACGTCCTCCCCGTGTCTGCGTGGGTTTCCTCCGGGTGCTCCGGTTTCCTCCCACAGTCCAAAGATGTGCAGGTCAGGTGAATTGGCCATTCTAAATTGCCCATAGTGTTAGGTAAGGAGTAAATGTAGGGGAATGGGTGGGTTGCGCTTCGGCGGGTCGGTGTGGACTTGTTGGGCCGAAGGGCCTGTTTCCACACTGTAATCTAATCTAATCTAATCTAATCTAATCTAATCTAATCTATCATCCTGTCCTTGTTAACCTCCCTGGTCACTTCATCTAACAAATTTGTGAGGTATGATCTCTCACTCACAAAGCCATGCTGACTACTTCTAATCAAACCCTGTCTTTGCAAACGCATGTGTATCTTATATCTCAGAATCCTCTCAAGTAACTTACCCACCATAGATGTTAGGTTTTATAGGCCCCAGGTTTTTCTTTGCAGCCCTGCTTGAATAATAGCACAACATTTGCCACCCTTCAGTCTTCTGGGACCTGACCCATGGCTAACAGCATTGCTTTTACATCAGCCAGGATTCCAATGATTTCTTCTCTAGCCTCTTGTAGTTCTCTTGGATATATCTGGTCAGGACCAGGAGATTTATCCACCTTCATACCTTCTAATAAATCTAACACTTCCTCGACTTGATACGGACCGTCCCGAAGATATCACTACTAACTTGCCCGGGTTCCCAAGTCTTCATGTCTTTCTCCATGGTAAACACAGAAAAGAAATAGTCATTGAGGACTTAGGTCCTTGAGAGGTTCCGTTCTCCCTCTGAATATTCTTTTTCCTTTAATATACTAAAAGAATCTCTTTGGATTCACCCTAATCTTCTTAGCCAAGGCTATCTTGTGTCGCCTTTACACCCTCCTGATTTCCTTTTTCGGTAAACTCCAGTATTCCCTGTATACCTCCAGGGATTCCCAAGATCCCAGCTGCCTGTATGTGAACCATACCTCTTTTCTTTTTCCGGTCAAAGCCTCAATATCTCTTGTCATACAGGGCTCCCTATTCCTCCCAAACTTGTCTGTCACCCTCATGGGAACTTATTGACCTTGAAGTCTAGCTATCCCACTTTGAAGGGCCTCCCACTTGGCAGAGGTCCCTTTGCCTGCAAACAAACTACTCCAATTAACCCCTGCCAGCTCCGGTCTAATTCCATCAAAATTCACCTTGCCACAGTTTAGAATTTGAACCTATGGATCAGTTTTCTTCCTCATCATAACTATTTTAAAATTAATAGAACTATGGGCACAGGTCCCAGAGTTCTCCCCACAATGTCACCTCAGTCCTGCCCAATTTTCCAGGAGTAGGTCGAGTTTTGCCCCTTTCAGAGTAGGACTCTCTGTACAATGCTTGAGGAAATTTGGCTGAGTGCACTTAACAAATTCCACCCCATCTAAGCCCTTAACACTAACTTACTGAGCTTGTAACCACTGCATTTCTCCAGTATTCTCTGCACTTTTGTGAGATGTGGCTCGAGATCTAACCACATTTGTTACCTAAATGCCGGGAGTAATTCACGGATGAGAGTAAAAGGATATTTCAGAGCCCTCTTCAGCTCCTCTCTGAATTTACTCTGGGTCAGAGCATAAAGGGTAGTGTTTGTACAGGAGCTCAGGTAGAAGAGCATAGTCCCCGATATATCAGCGATCATAACAGGATGGTCATAACTCGGGTAAAAATGGTTGTTGGTAATCTCCATCAGTAAGAAAACACTGACCTTGGTCATCCACAACAATATAAAACTGCCCGAGACAACAAACAGCAGGATGATGGATTTCTGCCTGTTGACCATCTCTGCATCTCCTCTCTGCTGCCTGTTACTGGGAGCTCGAAGACCCCTGCGTGCCCGATTTGCCAAGACAATGTGCCTGACGGTCAGAGCATTGAACAGCAGGATCAGGAGGTAGGGGATCAATGGGTTCAGCAGGTGATGGAGCCAGAAAAATGCCACCCATCCTGGCAAGATGAAGAACTCTGGTCTGATGTCACAGCCCCAGGGTACACCACCCCATGTGCCATATGGTTGGTACTTAAAGTAAAATGGGATGTTCCTCAAAATGTTCACCAGGCAAACAGTGCTTACCACGGCTGCTGCTGTTTTCTCAGAGCAATATCTGGCTTTCAGATTGTGGCAGCAAATGGCTACAAAGCGGTCAAAGGTAAAAGTGATGGTCAACCAGACGGAGCAGTCAATAGCAGCATAGCCCAGTATGGCATTTGCACTACACACCGCTCTATAGAAGAGGAAGGAGAATGGGAAATACTCATAACAGAGTACATCGTTGATGACACAGAAGAGAACGGCCAGTAGATCCGCCATTGCCATGGACATTAGGTAGATGGATATACCTTTAGTGACCCCGCACATTCCCTGAGAGAGAACCATAATCGTCATCAAATTAGCTGTAAGATAAGTTCAGACGTTGATGAATATTAAAGATGATGGAGCATCATTGTTACATTGTGGTACAAAGAAAGAGTTCATCCATCATATAAAATAGCCAAAGTTAATATTAAGCATAGTCAGGCAAATCAAATTGCAGTTTTCCAGTGGTTTCAAAACTATTGAACCAATCTCATTAACTTTACCTGCATCAGGATAAAATACAGAAATGTTGGTAGAAAATACCAACAGGCTAAACCAGTGTGAGCATTTTGGATTTAGAAAAAAGTATCTTAACGTTTGCAAACACTTTTCATCACCTCCAAACTTCCGAAAGTGCTTCAAAATCCAACAACGTTTTGAAATGTATTCCTTCCTTGTTCTAAGTTCAGGTCATTCTGCTATAACACAGTGCAAATTAACAATAACACAATTGATGAATAGTGGATGTTGCTTGGATCACGTGAGTTTCTACTAAATGGGTATAGTGATTTTCCAACAGCGATCTTCTATAGTACAATTTTCTATAGCACGAGACCACAGAGGAGCACAACGTCGTGTAATAGCAGACCTTCCTACTTCTGCTAATCTCAGTGTGTGTCTTGGGTACAGCTGATTATCAGGAAAAACCCAACTGGTTCATTTATGCCTTTTAGGGATGGAAACCTGTCACCTTTACCCAGTCTGGTCCACATGTGACTACAGATCCACAGCAATGTGGTTGACTCTTAACTGCCCTTTGAAAAATTTGGAACGGAAAATAAATGGCACTGAGCTAGCGACAATGAATTAAATATATCCAGATTTCCTTTTGAGAGGCACATTCCTTAAGGAAGTGAACACTGGTCTCTTCCCCTACCCACACCATGCGGAAGGGAATAGGATGCCATATGTGCAGGAAGGATCTGACTGGACCCACTATTCCAAGTTGGACAAAAGTTATGTCTGGGGCTTTGTTTTTTTTCTAAGTTCTGGTGAAAGTGATTTCCATCAAATGACTTCCACAGTCTGCACAGGGGACTGTTCAAATAGGAAAGACCCTCTCTTCTCCCATCAGATGAACACTGCCTGAGGGGATCTAAAACCACCTTCACAAAGGGCCGAGCGAGGAGAGGCAGATAGAGTTGAATTTAGATAAATGTCTATGAGGTACTTCATTTTGGAAAGGCAAACCAGGGCAGGACTTATCCACTTAATGGTAAGGTCCTGGGGAGTGTTGCTGAACAAAAAGACTTTGGAGTGCAGGTTCATAGTTTTTCAAAAGTAGAGTCACACGTAGATAGGATAGTGAAGAAGGCGTTTGGTATGCTTTCCTTTATTGGTCAGGGTATTGAGTACAGGAGTTGGGAGGTCATGTTGCAACTGTATAGGACATTGGCTAGGCCACTTTTGGAATATTGTGTGAAATTCTGGTCTCCCTGCTACATGAAGGGTGATGCAAAACTTGAAAGGGTTCCAAAAACATTTATAAGGATGTTGCCAAGTTTGGAGGGTTTGAGCTCTCGGGAGAGGCTAGATAGGCTGGGGTTGGTTTCTCTGGAGCGTCGGGTGCTGAGGGGAGATATTACAATAGTTTATAAAACCATGAGGGGCATGGACCAGGTGAATAGAGAAGGTCTTTTCCCTGCGATGAGGGAGTCCAGAACTGGAGGGCATAGGCTTAGGGTGAGAGGGGAAAGATATAAAAGGGACATAAGGGGCAACATTTTCACACAGAGGGTGGTGCGTGAATGGAATGAGCTGCCAGAGGAAGTGGTGGAGGCTGGTACAATTACAATATTTAAATGCATCTGGATTGGTTTCAAGGGATTTGGATCCAATGCTGGCAAATACGACCAGATTTACAGGTATTAAGATTATCTGGTTGGATGGACAAGTTGGACTGAAGAGTCTGTTTCCCTGCTGTATATCTCAAAGACTCTATGGCTCCGTAAGGTTTTTTTTTAATCCTTGGAACCATTCTGTTCACTCTCCAGCACCCCATCTGGAGCATGACATAGACAACTAACAAAACATATTTACAAGGATGTTATCCCGATTGAAGGGTTTGAGTTATAAGGAGAGTTTGGTTAGGCTGGGACTTTTCTCCGTGGAGCATCAGAGGCTGAGGGGTGACCTTATTGAGGTTTATAAAATCATGAAGGACATGGATAGGATAAATAGACAAGGTCCTTGCCCCAGTTTGGGGAATTCAATACAAGGGGGCATAAGTTTCAGGTGAGAGGGGAAAGATAGAAAAGGGACTAGAGAGGCAACTTTTTCACACAGAGGTTGGCTCGAACTGAAAGAGTAAGTGATGGAGGTGGTTACAATTACAACATTTTAAAAACGTTTGCACAGCTACATGAACAAGACAGGTTCAGAAGGATGTGGGACAAATGTTGGCAAATGGGACTAGTTTAGCTTAGGAAACCTGGCCAGCACAGACGGGTTGGGCTGAAGGGTCTGTGAAACTCTATAACAATATATCATTCATCAAATATCTTACCCAGGAACACAGGTAGAAATACACTCATTTAATGAAGGAGAAGGATCAGCTCACCTGGAACACAGAGAACGGTGAGGAAATGAAAGAAAATATTTAGGATCTGCAGTATTATTGGTCCTTGCATTGTTCACGATAAGCAATCCTATTCACCAAATCTACAGTTCAGATTCCCAAGTTAAAAAGGCCACCTTACTTATACAGCCAGGTAAACCCCTTGTGGCACAGTCACTGTCAGTCCAGTACATTGGACACCACACTAAGACTGCCTTATCATTTTGGGAATTCCCTCAGCTCTGGTTTTTTTTATTACATTGAAATGGAACTGTTTCTGAAGTGAATTCCCAAAGGACTCTCATTAACTCTCCGATGTGTTTGTTTCTCAATCTGATTCTTTCAGCACTGGCTTTCACCGGTTTTTTTAAAAAAAAAACACTCTTTCTATTTTTACTTCACATGTCAAGCACTGGGTACGCTATTGTCAATGGAATAGACGACACCCAGACTTGTGAGCCAAAGAGAGAGGGAGCTCCCAAATAAATCTGATGTGTTAAACAGAAGGCTGTGGTGTAGTGATACTGTCACTGGACTGGGATCCCCAGTTCCGAGGAAGTATCACTCAACCCAAAATGTTACCTCTGATTTCTTTCCACAGACACTGCCACACCTGCCGAGCTTTTCTAGCAATTTCTGTTTTCTGTTAGAATCCCCAGCTGTTGTTCAAATCCCACCATGAAATGTGGTGAAATATGTGTTCATTTTTTAAAAAAAAACATTTGAAATAAAATATCTCTTCCAATTGATTGTGATTTAAGAACCCACCTGGTTCACTGCTACCCCCTAGTGACAGTTACCCCTTAACTAGTCTGGCTGACATGTGGTTCCACCAGCGATGTCATGGACTCTTAACTGTCCTCTGGGCAATTGGGGATTAGATTAGATTTCCTACAGAGTGGAAACAGGCCCTTCGGCCCAACATGTCCACACCGACCCTCCAAAGAGCAACCCTCCCAGACCCATTTCCCTCTGACGAATGCACCTAACACTATGGGCAATTTAGCACGGCCAATTCACCTGACCTGCATATCTTTGGACTGTGGGAGGAAAGCGGAGCATCCGGAGGAAGCCCACGCAGACACGGGGAGAATGTGCAAACTCCACACAGAAAGTTGCCCAAGGCTGGAATCGAACCTGGGACCCTGGTGCTGTGAGACAGCAATATTTGGAGGTGATAAAGCCGCTGCTCCCCTTAATTGAAGGATCAACAACGAGGGGGCGGGGGGGGGGGGGGGGGGCATCATTTTAAAGTGAAAGACAGGAGGTTTTGAGGGGTTTTGGTGTAAAGGAATATCACCCAGAGAGTGGTAGGGATCTGGAATGTACTGCATGAGGGGGGGGAATTGAGGCAGGAAACCTCACAACATTTCCAAAGGACTTGGATCAGCACTTGAGGGGTCATAATATTCAAGGTTTTTGGCCGAGCACTGCAAAGTGGGTCTACCATAGATCAGGAGCTTTTTTTAATCAGTGTGTACACTATAGACTGCAGGGCCTTTATTGTACTGTTTGTGAGCAGTTGTGCAACTATGGTGCAAAAGGAAAGGGGACAGCTTTAGATACGCACTCATTTACACACAGTTAAATATCACCCAACACCACGTTATAGTCCAACAGGTTTATTTGGAAGCACTAGCTTTCGGAGCGCTGCTCCTTCATCAGGTGGATGTCAAGCATAAGAGAACACGACACAGAGTTTATAGTGAAAGATTACAATGTCATGCAACTGAAATGATACATTGAACAAACCTGGATTGTTGTTAAGTCTTTCATCTTTTGGGTTGCAGGTTTTGGTTCATTAATATGTAAATCCCAGAACTTCTGTTAAGTCACCTTCTCGAGATAACTTAAGGTTTTATAACAAAAGGTGACACCTCAGCTCAGACAATGCATTAAAATGTGTGAGGCTAGAGTCTGTCTATATCCCAGTCTTGAGTCAGACTGGTTCTATTTCCAAAATGGAATTTACAAAATATTACATGGATTGATTGCCTGTAGATTGTGCATTTTTGAGCTATATATAATTCTGTAAATACAATTTCACTCCATTGACTGATATATGTGTGTGTGTGCCGAGAGAGAGAGAGAGAGAGAGAGTGAGTGTGTGCATGTGAGTGTGTGTGTGTCAGTTTGAGTGCACATGAGACAGTGTGCGTTTGCATCTGTGAAAGCTTGGTAAAGTAAATGTGTGCGTGTGATGGATTATATGCCCGTGAAAGGGTAAGTGCATGGGTGTGAGTGTAAGAGGGGGGTGTATGTGTGTGTGTGCGTATGAGAGAGAGCTTGTGTAAGACAGAGGGTCTGCGTGAGTGTGTGAGCATGTAAGAGTGTGTGTGTATGTATGCTTCTATGTGTGTGTATGTGTGAGAGTGTATAGTGTAATGGGGTCACCTGTAGTGTGACAAAAACACAAGGTCCCAGTTGAGGCCATCGTCATGGGTACTGAACTTAGCTAGCAGGGTCTGTTCACCCAATTTGTTCACTATATCATTTCAGTTGCATGACACTGTAATCTTTTGTGATGAATTCTATGTCATTTTCTTCTTATGCTCCGCAACCATCTGATGAAGGATCAGTGCTCTGAAAGTTTGTGCTTGTAAATAAACCTGGTGTTGAGTGATTTTTAACTTTGTCCACCCCAGTCCAACACTGGCTCCTCCACATCACAATTACACACAGTCACTTATTTCCACACACACTCACACATTCGGTTATACACAAAGACCTTTTCATACACACACACATACATGCACATTCATTTGCACACACAAAATCATTCATACACGCGCCCACACACTCTCTCACACATGCATACACACACGCTCACATATAGGTACGCATACTCACATACACACTTACACACACATGCACACTCACACACACACTTTCACACGCGCACACAAACACACAAAGAGGGAAAATGGTAGCCATGATCTGTCTAAAGGGAGGTGCCAGAACACACTGCATATTTGATCTACACGACGGTCTTGTTCAAACACTGACAGAGGAGAACTTCTCTCTAAGGAACCCAGTTTGCAGTGCATTTCTGCATTTAAATATTTCTCAACACCCATCATGTGTGACACTCCAAGGTCTAGCTCAAGGATGGGATAATCGAGATAGATCTTCCAGGCAGTCGATATATGCATTGCTCAAAATTTGCATTCTCGGTTCTTGTCGTTTTTTTTTTTGAAAAACTCATGCTGGAGGTAACAAGTCAATATGTCCTTCAGTGATTTGGTGCAATGGTCTGTCATCACGGCAACATGAGGGTGAAACACCACAACTGTTGGAAATCAGATTCTAATCAAGATTGCATCACCTCAGATACTTACTCTGTTGTTGTCTACACTGATGCTCCAAATCTGCTGAGCATTCCTAACGTTGGCTGAATTTAGTACAGAGGTACTGTGTCTGTTACTTTGAATTTTTCAAGGTGATGGCATGTTAGGGAGGGGATGACACAAAAGAAAGCAGGCAGCAAACTCTGTAGCTTTCTTTAATAGAGATAAACATCTCTGTAACCTAATCTGTTTCTATAAGGTATTATTCCTCATCGTGTTGAGTTGCAGCCATTATTCTTTATGTTTCGTGTGTGTATGTGAGTGAGTGAGTGTAAATGTTGTCTGTGAGTGTGTGTGCGTGTGAGAGTATGCGTGTGTATACGTGTGTGTGTGTGGGTATATGTGTATGAATGTGTGTGAGTGGGTATATGTGTATGAATGTGTCTATGTGTATGAGTGAGTGAGCAAGTGACTGTGTGCATGTGTGTATGTGTATATGAGTGAGTGTCTGTGTGTGGATGTAGGTTTGCTCGCTGAGCTGGAAGGTTTGGTTTCAGACGTTGTGTCACCATACTAAGTGACATCATCAGTGAGCCTCCAGTGAAGCACAGGTGGTATGGCCCACTTTTTATTTATGTTTTTATGTTTCCTTGGGTTGGTGATGTCATTTCCTGATCTGTTTCTCAGGGCGGGGGGGGGTGAGAGAATGAGTGTGTATTTGTGTATGTATGTATGTGAGTGTGAATGTGTGAGTGAGCCTGTGTTTTTTGTGTGAGAGTGTGTGGGAGAGAGTGTGTGTATCTGAGTGTGAGACTGAGTGTGCGTGTGCGAGTGAGTGTATGTCTGTGTGTATGTGTGTGTGCATCTGTGTGTATCTGTGTGTGAGAGAGAGTGTGTGTTTGTGAGTTTTTATGTGAATGTGTGTGTCTATATATTGAAACACAAATTCACAGTATACAAACCAGTTACACACAAAATCACCGTGTTCCTTTCTGACTGATAGAATAGCAATAAGGCAGTTGTTTCAGCTCCACTGTGACCCCTTGAGCACAGCGTCTGGTGATGGTGTGATTCAAGTCATTCCAAAAGTTTATGGGTCCTGCTATGTGTCATAGAACATGACATCTTTGTGCCTAACTGTAATATAACAAGATTAGAAAGGAGAGGCAAAGAAAATACAAGTTAGAAAAGGTAGACAGATCAATCTCTGATTTCTGTGACATGCAGATGGTGGGACATTGGCACCATTACATTGAGTGATGGTGGTAGCCCTGATGTTGGTCAGACAGTGGATTGTGTAACAGTAGCTTTTATTTTTTGGATCATAGAGTCATACAGCATGGAAACAGACCCTTCGGCTCAACCAGTCCATGCCGACCATAGTCCCAAGCTAAACTAGTCCCCCCTGCCTGGTCCTGGCCCATCTCCCTCCAACCCTTTGCTGTTCATGTCCTTATCCAAATGTCTTTTAAATGTTGTAACTGTCCCCACCCGCCCCCCCCCCCCCCCCCCCACCCCCACCACCCCCACTTCCTCAGGAAGCTCATTCCACACATGAACTTTGCATCTTATGTCTTTTTTTAAATCTCTCTCCTCTCACCTTAAAGATTATCACCCGTAGTTTTGAAATTCCCCTCCTTTGGGAAAAGACAATGATCATGAACTCGGTCTATTTTATAAACATCTATCAGGTCACCTCCCAACCTCCTGCACTCCAATGAAACAAGTCCCAGCCTTTCTTTATAACTCAAACCTTCTGAACCTGGCAACATCCTGGTAAATCTCTTCTGAACCCTCTCCAGCTTAATAATATCCTTCCTATAACTGAGTCTAAAAATGGAAAAGGTTACCACTTCAAACTAAGGGACAGTGGAGAAACATATTGCAGTTAAGAAAATGAATGATCTGCGGGAATTTGTTGTAAATTGGACTTATTCAAGCAGTAGGATACAATGCTGGATGCTTCTGTTGGAATCATAGAATCATAGAATCCCGACAGTGTGGAAACAGGCCATTTGGCCCAACAAGTCAACACCGACCCTCCAAAGAGTAACCCACCCTGACCCACTCCCCTTCTACACTACACTAACCCCTAACTAATGTGGCCCCTGAACACAATGGGCAACGTAGCATGGCCGATTCACCCTAACCTGCACATCCCTGGACACTATGGGACAATTTCCAATGGCCAATCCACCCTAACCTGCACATCCCTGGGCACTGTGGGACAATTTCCCATGGCCAATCCACCCTAACCTGCACATCCCTGGACACTATGGGACAATTTCCCATGGCCAATCCACCCTAACCTGCACATCCCTGGACACTATGGAACAATTCAGCATGGCCAATCCACCCTAACCTGCACATCCCTGGACACAATGAGACAATTTCCCATTGCCAATCCACCCTAACCTGCACACCCTTGGGCACTATGGGACAATTTCCCATGGCCAATCCACCCTAACCTGCACATCCCTGGACACAATGAGACAATTTCCCATGACCAAACCACCCTAACCTGCACATCCCTGGACACTATGGGACAATTTAGCATGGCCAATCCACCCTAACCTGCACATCCCTGTACACTATGAGATAATTTCCCATGGCCAATCCACCCTAACCTGCACATCCCTGGGCACTATGAGACAATTTTGCATGGCCAATCCACCCTAACCTGCTCATCCCTAGGCACTATGAGACAATTTTGCATTGCCAATCCACCCAAACCTGCACATCCCTAGACTCTATGGGACAATTTAGCATGGCCAATCCACCCTAACCTGCACATCCCTGGGCACTATGAGACAATTTTGCATGGCCAATCCACCCTAACCTGCTCATCCCTTAGGCACTATGAGACAATTTTGCATTGCCAATCCACCCAAACCTGCACATCCCTAGACTCTATGGGACAATTTAGCATGGCCAATCCACCCTAACCTGCACATCCCTGAACACTATCGGACAATTTAGCATGGCCAATCCACCCTAACCTGCACATCCCTGGACACTTTCGGATAAGTTAGCATGAAAATGTGTTGCTGGAAAAGCACAGCAGGTCAGGCAGCATCCAGGAGAATCGACGTTTCGGGCATAAGCCCTTCTCCGATAAGTTAGCATGGCCAATCCACCCTAACCTGCACATCCCTGGACACTATGGGACAATTTCCCATGGCCAATCCACCCTAACCTACACATCCCTGGACACTATGTGACCATTTCCCCTGGACAATCCACCCTAACCTGCACATCCCTGGACACTATGTGACCATTTCCCCTGGACAATCCACCCTAACCTGCACATCCCTGGACACTATGTGACCATTTCCCCTGGACAATCCACCCTAACCTGCACATCCCTGGACACTATGTGACCATTTCCCCTGGACAATCCACCCTAACCTGCACATCCCTGGACACTATGGGACAATTTAGCGTGGCCAATCCACCCTATCTGACACAACCCTCAACACTAAGGGCAAATTAGCATGGTCAATTCACCCAACCTGTACATCTTTGGATTTTGTGGGTATGCGTCCAGGGGCTAGTTTGCTCAGTGACAGCCTTTTGATTGGTTTTTCAACCACAGCTGCTTGTGTGTGTTCAAGAGTACTCAGCATAGTAACAACTGCCTGATTGGTTCCTGGGAAATCGGCGACAGTTTTATGTTTGGACAATGAAGCATGTCCAGCCAGTGCAGGAGAAACCATCTCATTCCTTTCTGTGAGTAAAAGGGAGTAAAAGGAGATCCCAAGCAACAAGTTATTCTTCCACCCCCATAAAAACTCTAATTGAAAAGGAAAATGGGTAAATCAAAATTACTTCAGGTACTCTGAAAGGATGAGTTTTCTTTTAAAATGTCATGCTGTGGTGTATTCACACCTTGTATCATCCTCAAACAGTTGAAAGGAATCAGAAGAAGACTGAAGGAAAGCATTGAAATGACACCCGGACTGGTGCCAGGACTCTGCTTTACTGGTAATTACTTGTCTTATTTCTGTCTTATCTTCTCGCCTTGTGCATCTGCTTCTATGTGCATGGAATTTTTATTGGAACGTGTAGAATTGATTTTAAAGAGAATTAAAGGTTAATAATTCTTGCTTCTTTTCGACCAGCAGTTAAGAACAATCTATTTACAATAAATAAACGTCTGGGTTTGGTAGTCTGCTAAATCAGGGACTTTGGATAGTTTGATTATGTATTTTTATATTTGTGCTGACACCAGTGTGGTACTGGATTCCTAATTCCCAATTAATGGTCAGCCCTCTAGTCTTCCAGGACAATGATGACTTTACCGCTTTACCTCAGAGAGTCACAACAGTTGATTCAAGATGCTTGCAGGTCAGGTGAATGGGTGAATGGCCTTTGTGCTGTGTCCTTTCAAACTGCAGTTTCCGGCTTCTGGCAAAGAGAGAGAGTGGTGCTGGAAACACACAGCAGTTCAGGCAGCATCCGAGGAGCAGGAAAATCAACGTTGTGGGCAAAAGCCCTTCATCAGGAATTCCTGAAGAGCTTTTGCCCGAAATGTCGATTTGCATGCTCCTCGGATGCTACCTGAATTGCTGTGCTTTTCCAGCACCACACTAGTCCAGAATCTGGATTCCAGCATCTGCAGTCATTGTTTTTAGTAAAGAGAGAGAGAGAGATTCTGCCTTTCTTATTACCTGCAGTACAGGGTTGATGAGGAATTTTGTTCACTGAGACTCACACAGTACACACTTTCACCCACTGGCACACAATGAATTGTCTTGAAACTATCTGTTAGTATCTGCTTCCGTGTACTCTTTAAGGGCGACATCACAAACATTGTACTAAATGGTGTGGTGGCTCAGTGGTTAGCACTGCGGTCTCATGGCATTAGGAACATTGGTTCAATTCCACCCATGTCTGTGTGAGATTTGCAAACTCTCCTTCTGTCTGTGTGGGCTTCCTCTGGGTCCTCCAGTTTTCGCCCACAAGCCAAAGGTGTATGGGTTAGGGTGGATTGGCCATGGGAAATTATCCCATATTTCCAAGGGATGTGCAGGTTAGGGTGGATTGGCCATGGGAAATTATCCCATATTGCCCAGGGATGTGCAGATTAGGGTGGACTGGCCATGGGAAAGTGTCCCATAGTGCCCAGGGATGTGCAGGTTAGGGTGGATTGGCCATGGGAAATTGTCCCATAGTGCCCAGGGATGTGCAGGTTAGGGTGGATTGGCCATGGGAAATTGTCCCATAGTGCCCAGGGATGTGCAGGTTAAGGAGGATTAGTCATGGGAAATTGTCCCATAGTGTCCAGGGATGTGCAGGTTATGGTGGGTTGGCCATGGGAAATTGTCCCATAGTGTCCAGGGATGTGCAGGTTAGGGTGGGTTGGCCATGGGAAATTATCCCATAGTACCCAGGATTGTGCAGGTTAGTGTGGATTGGCCATGGGAAATTGTCCCTTAGTGCCCAGGGATGTGCAGGTTGGGGTGGATTGGCCATCCTAAATTGTCCCATAGTGCCCAGGGATGTGCAGGTTAGAGTGGATTGGCCATCCTAAAATGTCCGATAGTGTCCAGGGATGTGCAGGTTAGGGTGGATTGGCCATGGGAAATTGTCCCATAGTGCCCAGGGATGTGCAGGTTAGGGTGGATTGGTCATGGGAAATTGTACTATAGTGCCCAGGGATGTGCAGGTTAGGGTGGATAGGTCATGGGAAATTGTCCCATAATGCCCAGGGATGTGCAGGTTAGGGTGGATTGGCCATGGGAAATTTTCCCATTGTGCCCAGGAATATGCAGGTTAGGGTGGATAGGTAATGGGAAATTGACCCATCGTGTCCAGGGATGTGCATTTTAGGGTGGGTTGGCCATGGGAAATCGTCTGATAGGCTCCAGGGATGTGCAGGTTAGGTGCAATAGTCAGGAGTAAACGTAGAATAACAGGGCAGGGGAATGGGTCTATATGAGTTGCTCTTCGGAGGGTCGGTGTGGACTTGTTGAGCTGAAGGACCTGTTTCCACTCTGTAGACAATCTATGGTGTGGATGCCCGTTGAGCTGTTAATGGTGGCAAGAGAGAAAAAGAGATGTGAATTAGGTGTAATTTAAGGTGCAATAGGGAGAGAGTGGTTCTTTACCACTTAGAGAGCATAAGCAAGACCATAAGCAAGTCAAGGTTGTGAGGTGGGATGTGAGGGAGCGATAAATAGAGAACCAGCATCATGCAGGGGGCATATCTTGGTGCTTGCTTGAAAGTTTCTACACATCGACAGGACGCACCCGTGAGTATTTGAGTACAGGAGCAGGGATAGAGTCACAGAGACAGCCCCTTTCATCTTTAACTGGTCCACACTGACCAAAATGTCCGTCCATCCTAACCCCCCATTTCCCCGCACTTGGCCCATATCCTTTTAATCCTTTCCTACCCATGTATTTGTCCAAATACCTTTCAAATGTTGTTGATGTACCCGCCTCAACCACTTCCTCAGACAGCTCATTCCATATGCGTACCACCCTCTGTGTAAAAAAAGTTGTCCCTTAGGTTCCCTATTATTCTTTCCCCTCTGACCTTAAACTGATGCCCTCTAGTCCTCGATTCCCCAACCTGGGGAAAAGACTGAGTACATTCACCCTATCCATGCCTCTCATGATCTTATACACTTCGGTAAGGTCCCCCCACATGAAGGTCTTTTGCCCGAAACGTCGATTTTACTGCTCCTCGGATGCTGTGCTTTTCCAGCATCACTCTAATCGAGACTCAGGTTTCCAGCATCAGCAATCATTGTTTTTACCTAAGGTCCCCCCCCTCAGTCTCCTACTGTTGAAAGAAAAAAGATCCTAGCTTGTCTAACCTCTCCCTAAACTCAGACCATTGAATCCTGGCAACATCCTTGTCAATTTATCGCTACAATCGTGCAGTGTCTCCGTGAGACCACGCATTCAGTATTGGGATCTCTGCATCTGAAGAAAGATGCTCTGGTGATGGAGAGAGTGCAGTGAAGATTTCCCAGGCTGATTCCTGGGATGACAGGACTGATGCATGGAGAAGGTTCGGTCAGTTTGGATTATATTCACCGGAAGAATGGAGACCGGGGAATCTTGTACGAAACAAAAAAGTTCAAACACCAGACACGGTAGACGCAAGAAGGATGTTCCAAATGACGGGGGAGACCAGAATCGAGGAGTCACAGGCTAAAGATATGGGGTAGGCCCTTTAGGACTGTGATGAGGAGAAATGTCTTCACCCAGAGAGTGGGGGGGGGGGGTCCCTGTGGAATTCTCGCCCACAGAAACTAGTTGAGGCCAAAATATTGAATGTTTTCAAGGTGTTAGATATAATTCTCAGAGCTCAAAGGGCCAAAAAACATGGGGAGAAAGTGGGAACAGGGGACTGATTTATATGATCAGCCAAGGTCACACTGAACATGTAGCAGGCTTGAAGGGCCGAATGGCCGACTGCTTTTCCTATTATCTATCTTTCTATAAGTAATGCAGATGGAAGGTAGCTTTAAATATGACAGTTTTGATCCGGAAACAAACTGTATGGAGTGGCCACTGTGGTTGAGGTGATTTGTCGGGGCATGCAAATGAACAACAACAACAATGTACATTTGTGGAGTAACTTTCAGTAACATGAAACAACTTCACTGGAGCGCGACAAAGCAAAGGCTGTCACTGAGCCACAAGCGGAAATGTTAGGGGAGTGGTCACGGAGTTTGAACGAGAGAAGAGGGGGAGTGGAGTGGAAGATATTCCAGAGCTTCCATCCCCCACCGACGCTCAGTAACAGCAGTGTGTACCATCCCCTCCCTCCCCCCACTGACGCTCAGTAACAGCAGTGTGTACCATCCCCTCCCTCCCCCCCACTGATGCTCAGTAACAGCAGTGTGTACCATCCCCTCCCGCCCCCCACCGACCCTCAGTAACAGCAGTGTGTACCATCCCTTCCCTCCCCCACCGACCCTCAGTAACAGCAGTGTGTACCATCCCCTCCCTCCCCCCACCGACACTCAGTAACAGCAGTGTGTACCATCCCCTCCATGTCCCCCCACCAATGCTCAGTAACAGCAGTGTGTACCATCCCCTCCCTCGCCCCACCGACGCTCAGTAACAGCAGTGTGTACCATCCCCTCCCTCCCCTCACCGACCCTCAGTAACAGCAGTGTGTACCATCCCCTCCATGTCCCCCCACCAATGCTCAGTAACAGCAGTGTGTACCATCCCCTCCCTCGCCCCACCGACGCTCAGTAACAGCAGTGTGTACCATCCCCTCCCTCCCCCCCACCGACGCTCAGTAACAGCAGTGTGTACCACCCCCTCCCTCCCCCCACCGACGCTCAGTAACAGCAGTGTGTACCATCCCCTCCCTCCCCCCACCGACGCTCAGTAACAGCAGTGTGTACCATCCCCTCCCTCCCCCCACCGACACTCAGTAACAGCAGTGTGTACCATCCCCTCCATGTCCCCCCACCAATGCTCAGTAACAGCAGTGTGTACCATCCCCTCCCTCGCCCCACCGACGCTCAGTAACAGCAGTGTGTACCATCCCCTCCCTCCCCCCACCGACCCTCAGTAACAGCAGTGTGTACCATCCCCTCCATGTCCCCCCACCAATGCTCAGTAACAGCAGTGTGTACCATCCCCTCCCTCGCCCCACCGACGCTCAGTAACAACAGTGTGTACCACCCCCTCCCTCCCCCCACCGACGCTCAGTAACAGCAGTGTGTACCATCCCCTCCCTCGCCCCACCGACGCTCAGTAACAGCAGTGTGTACCATCCCCTCCCTCCCCCCACCGACGCTCAGTAACAGCGGTGTGTGCCATCCCCTCCCTCCCCCCACCGACGCTCAGTAACAGCAGTGTGTTCCATCCCTTCCCTCCCCCACCGACGCTCAGTAACAGCAGTGTGTACCATCCCGTCCCTCCCCCACCGACGCTCAGTAACAGCGGTGTGTGCCATCCCCTCCCTCCCCCCACCGACGCTCAGTAACAGCAGTGTGTACCATCCCCTCCCTCCCCCACCGACGCTCAGTAACAGCGGTGTGTGCCATCCCCTCCCTCCCCCCACCGACGCTCAGTAACAGCAGTGTGTACCATCCCCTCCCTCCCCCACCGACGCTCAATAACAGCAGTGTGTACCATCCCCTCCCTCCCCCCACCGACGCTCAGTAACAGCAGTGTGTACCATCCCCTCCATCCCCCCACCGACGCTCAGTAACAGCAGTGTGTACCATCCCCTCCCTCCACCCACCGACACTCAGTAACAGCAGTGTGTACCATCTCCTCCCTCCCCTCACCGACGCTCAGTAACAACAGTGTGTACCATTCCCTCCCCACCCCCACCAACGCTCAGTAACAGCAGTGTGTACCATCCCCTCCCTCCCCCCACCTACGCTCAGTAACAGCAGTGTGTACCATCCCCTCTCTCCACCCACCGACGCTCAGTAACAGCAGTGTGTACCATCCCCTCCCTCCCCCCACCGACACTCAGTAACAGCAGTGTATACCATCCCCTCCCTCCCCCCACCGACGCTCAGTAACAGCAGTGTGTACCATCCCCTCCCTCCCCCACCGACGCTCAGTAACAGCAGTGTGTACTACCCCCTCTTTCCCCCCACCGACGCTCAGTAACAGCAGTGTGTACCATCCCCTCTCTCCACCCACCGACCCTCAGTAACAGCAGTGTGTACCATCCCCTCCCTCCCCCCACCGACGCTCAGTAACAGCAGTGTGTTCCATCCCCTCCCTCCCCCCACCGACGCTCAGTAACAGCAGTGTGTACTACCCCCTCTTTCCCCCCACCGACGCTCAGTAACAGCAGTGTGTACCATCCCCTCCCTCCCCCCACCGACGCTCAGTAACAGCAGTGTGTACCATCGCCTCCCTCCCCCACCGACGCTCAGTAACAGTAGTGTGTACCATCACCTTCCTCCCCCCACCGATGCTCAGTAACAGCAGTGTGTACCATCCCCTCCCTCCCCCCACAGACACTCAGTAACAGCAGTGTGTACCATATCCTCCCCACCCCCACCAACACTCAGCAACAGTAGTGTGTACCATCCCCTCCCTCCCCCCACAGACACTCAGTAACAGCAGTGTGTACCATCCCCTCCCCACCCCCACCAACGCTCAGTAACAGCAGTGTGTACCATCCCCTCCCTCCCCAACCGACGCTCAGTAACAGCAGTGTGTACCATCACCTCCCTCCCCTCACCGACCCTCAGTAACAGCAGTGTGTACCATCCCCTCCCTCCCCCACCAACGCTCAGTAACAGCAGTGTGTACCGTCCCCTCCCTCCCCCCACCAACGCTCAGTAACAGCAGTGTGTACCATCCCCTCCCTCCCCAACCGACGCTCAGTAACAGCAGTGTGTACCGTCCCCTCCCTCCCCCCACCGACGCTCAGTAACAGCAGTGTGTACCATCACCTCCCTCCCCCACCCACACTCAGTAACAGCAGTGTGTACCATCACCTCCCTCCCCCACCCACACTCAGTAACAGCAGTGTGTACCATCCCCTCCCTCCCCCCACCGATGCTCAGTAACAGCAGTGTGTACCATCCCCTCCCTCCCCCACCGACGCTCAGTAACATCAGTGTGTACCAGCTACAAGACCCACTGCAGAAACTCACCAAAGATCCTCAGGCAGCACCTTCCAAACCCACAACCAGTTCCATCTCAACTAGATTAATTTAGGATATCTGGTCAGCATGGACGAGTTGTACTGAAGGGTCATTTTCTGTTCTGTACAACTCTGCGATGCTATGACTCTAGAAGGGCAACAGCAGCAGATACATGAGAACGCCACCTCCTTCAAGTCTCCCTCCGAGCTCCTCACCATCCCAGCTCGGAAATATATCAGCTGTTCCTTCCTGGGTCAAAATCCTGGAATTCCCCCCCTCAGGGACAGCATTTCAAGAAGGCAGCTCACCCCCACCTTCTCAAGGGGGGGCAACTAGGGACAGGGGGTAATAGATACTGGGCCAGAGCCAACAACACCCACATCTTGTTAGTCAATTTTTTGAAAAAGGCCATATGACCGGAACAATTATAATTGGGAATTTTCTTCTTTTTCCAAAATAAAAATGACCATTAAAAACATTCAAAGTTAACGTTATGTTCGGTACAAAACCAAATCAGTTTCTTCCAATACAGTATGATGCTCTCAACATTTGTCATCATAATTCCTGGAGACCAGATTCTCGATTAGAGTGGTGCTGGAAAAGCACAGCAGGTCAGGCAGCATCCGAGGGGCAGGAAAATCAAAGTTTCAGGAAAAAGCCCTTCATTCCTGATAACGTGGTTTGTTCCTCCACACACTGCAGCACAGACGGATTTCGGAAAACAGAGGAGGACCACCTGTACGATGTATTCAAGAAGAACGGATACTCACAAAATACAGTGCGCAGATTCCTCAAGAACAAACCACGACAAGCAGACCAAACACAGCCAGAAACCCTAACCACCTTACCATACATCAAAGAGGTTTCAGAAATGACAGCCAGACGACTAAGACCCCTCGGAATCCTAGTAGCACACAAACCCACCAACACTCTCAAACAAAAACTAACAATCTTAAAAGACCCAGTACAACCCGGGGACAAAACCAACGTCATCTACAAAATTCCATGCAAGGACTGCCACAAACACTACATAGAACAAACAGGAAGAAAGTTAGCCACCAGGATACACGAACACCAGCTAGCCTCAAAAAGACACGACCCTCGCTCCCTCGTAGCCCTACACATGGATGAAAAAAACCACCATTTCGACTGGGACAACACAACTATCCTGGGACAGGCTAAGCAAAGACATGCCAGAGAATTCCTAGAGGCCTGGCACTCCAACCACAACGCCATAAACAAGCACATAGATCTAGATGCCATCTATCAACCCCTCAGAAAACGAACAGGAAATGACATCACCACAAACCCCAGGAACCCCATCCAGGACAAACATATAAATAGAAAGCAGGAGACAACAGCTTCGCTTCACTTGGAAGTCGCCACTGATGATGGTACCTAGCCAGGTAATGAAACGTCTGGATATTAAACCTACAGCTCAGTGTGCAAACCTACACCCTGTTTTCATTGTACCAGCTGTATATGGTAAAAACAACAAATAAAGCTACTCTCCCCTACTCACTACATGTGAAACATATATCCTGAGAGGTTCCAGAGCTGTGCTTTTCCAGCATGATGCTGTCTTGAAGTTTAGAAAAATGACAAGTGACCTTATTGAAAGATGAGAGGTTCCCCAGGGACTTGGTAGATGTGGAGAGGCTATTTCCGCTTGTGAGGGAGTCAAGGGACAGACGGTGTAACCTCAGGATAAGGGGTCATCCAGTTAGGACAGTGATGAGGAGGAATGTCTTCTCTGAGTGAATCTGTGGAATTATTCACTGTCGAGGGACGCAGAGGTTGGATTACTAAATATATTCAAGATTTTTCATCAGTAAGGGGAACCAAGCATTATGGGAAAAAGACAGGAAAGTGGAGTTGAGGGTTCTCAGATCAGCTATTGAATGGCGGAACAGATTCGATGGACCGAATGGCCACTTTCTGCTCCTGTATCTTCTGATCAAGGGATTTGAAAACACAGTGAAGAATTTTAACGATCGAGGCTTGACTCAAACCAATGTGGGTCAGCAAGCACAGGAAAATAGGGACTTGCCATGAGTTAAAATGGGCACGGAGATGACAGAGAGTGGGGGGTGGGGTTGGGGGGGGGGTGAAGTCATGTGACGTTCCTGACAGTCTTTGATGTTGGTGATGTGTGGTGGAAATTGTAAACAGATTAGAGTCACAGGATGCTACAGCACCGAAACAGGCACGTCAGTTCAGCTGGTCTATCCCAATCATAATGCCAAACTTGCCCCATCTGCCTGCTCTTAGCCTATATCCTTCCAAACTTTTCCTTTTCAGCTACTTATCCAAATGTCTTTTAAATGTTGTAAGTGTACCTACACCCCCCCACTTCCTCAGGAAGGTCATTCCACACACGAACCACTCTCTGTGTAAAGCACTTACTTCTTGTGTCTTTTCTCCTCTCATGTTAAAAATATGCCCCTCTAGTCTCAAAATCCCTCATCCTGGAGGGAGCTGCCATTCACCTCTATAAGGTCACCCCTCAGCCTCCTACGCTCCAGTGAAAAAAGTCTCAGCCTATCCAGCCTTTCTTTATAACTCCAACCCTCCCATTCCCGGCAACATCCTGGCAAATCTCTCCGGAACCCTCTCCAGTTTAATAATATCCTTCCTATAACAGGGCGCCCAGAACTGGACACAGTATTCCAGAAGGGGCCTCACCAATGTCCTGTACAACCCCAACATGACGTCCCCAACTCCTACACTCAAAGGGCTGAGCAATGAGGGCAAGCGTGCTAAGCCCCTTCTCAACCCCCCTGTCTATATGTGAGACAAACTTTAGAGAATGATGTACCTGAACCCATAGACCTCTCTGTTCTACAACACTACCCAGGGCCCTACCATTAACTGTATAAGGTAAAAACAATGACTGCAGATGCTGGAAACCAGACTCTGGATTAGTGGTGCTGGAAAAGCACAGCAGTTCAGGCAGCATCCGAGGAGCAGGAAAATCGACGTTTCTGGCAAAAGCCCTGCCCTCGTCTGTTTTATCAAAATGCAACCCCTCACATTTATCCAAATTAAACTCCAACTGCCCCTCCTCAGCCCAGTGGCCCAATTGATCAAGATCTTTTTTTTTAATCTTAGATAACCTTCTTCACTGATTGTTTTCATCTTGGATGGTTATTATGGCAAAATATGGCCACAGCTGGAAATTATTGAAAGCTTGCTGACTTGAAATGCCAACTCTGTCCCATCCTACTCGGACCTGCTAAGCATTGCGTAACAGTGTGGGGGTAATGTTACTGTAGTCCCAGTGGACTGCACTCTCAAGGAAGGGAGATAACTGCTTTAATATGAAGGTCAGCCCATCTCAGCCGATGGCCAACGTCGAGACACCAACAACAGCATGGCGGCCTTAGCCGGGGGAGTTGGAACCCGTATGCTTGGCATCACTCGACAGGCATCCAGCCAACTGAGCTGCCATTAATGTACGCCCTCTGCATTGTGAGGAAAGGTAATTGATGTAAATCAAACTGACCAAGGGAGGTCGAAGCTACTGTGATGCATTGTCCAAGTCACAGGCATTTCTGGAATGTTACCTGCGTCTCTCTCTGTTTCCTCATACTATGCGGTGCTGTCAGATTCTTGTTTCCAAAAGGCTCAGAGAAATGCAAATCAGCCACATCGCACATTTCGGTCCAATACGTCAGTCAACGGTGCCTATCCTTGTTTCACGATTCGGCACTGTTTGGAATATGTCGAATGGACCCAGCTTTTTCCGGTTACCCTTGGTACTTCTGTTTCTCACACGTGAGTCTACCTGTCGCTGGGGGTGCTGTCGGTGGGGACCTTTTGACCAGCCTGGGAAACTTTGTTGAGTTGGTCATTATTTGGGTAGGGCAGGTTTTATACGAAAATAGTTGGTAGGAGGAAGGAGATCAATGGGGATTTTGGTTTTACTTTGAACTCTCTGGGTCAAAAAACTTGAAGCAATCCCAGCCGTTTGGGAGTGGAATCCCAATAACCCTGACCACAAGCAGCTGTTGATTTGATCTTTTGTTTTGGAGGTCTACGTGGCCAATGTTTGACAGAATCAAGGCGCTGGAAATGAGGCAGGGATCCTACCGGGAGGCAAATGTCATTGTTTGGAGGAACTAAAGCAATTCCAAATATTCTACCACTCGGTCATTTCAGGGTTAAATCAGAAAGTAATTGTATTTCCAGCGGTAGTACAAAAGAGAGATTATCTATCTATTCTCTCCAACATCTTGAATCCTCCTCTCTCCCCATCTCCTGTCTTGATTCTCTCAACTCTCCCCAAGTTTCTCTCTCCCCACTCTCCCCAAACTCTCGCTCTTCCCTCTGCTTCTCTCCCTCCACTCAATCGCCCTGTTTCTTTCTCCTCAGCTCTCCCTTTGTCCCTCTCTCTCTCCTCCTTCTCTCCAATTTCTGTCCCTCCCTCTGGTCCTCTCTCTCTGTCTCTCCCTCTCCTCAATTTACCTGTACTCTGTCTCCTCTCACCTCTCTACTTATCTTTTCCTCTCCCTTCAACTATCTCCATTTTTCTCTCAGCCCCCCCAATGCTCTCCTTTCTACTCTCTTCCCTTTGACCCTACCTCACTCTCTCTCCTCACTCTCCCCAGCCTCTCTCCCCTTTGACCCTCCATCTCCTCTCTTCACTGAACTCTGTCATTGACTCGTTCCCTTCACTCTCCATGTATTCTCTCTCTCCCCTCAATTCTTCCTCTCTCTCTCTCCTCAATCTCTCCAACCTCTGTCTCTCCCTCTCTCTCTCCTCACTCTCTCCAATCTCTGCCTCTTTCTCTCTCCTCACTCTCTCCAATCTGTCTCTCCCCCCTCTCTCTTCACTCTCTCCAAGCTCTGTCTTTCCCCTCTCTCTCTCCTCACTCTCTCCAATCTCTCCCTCGCTCTCCTCACTCTCTCCAATCTCTCCCTCTCTCTCCTCACTCTCTCCAATCTGTCTCTCCCCCCTCTCTCTCTTCACTCTCTCCAATCTCTGTCTCTCCCCGCGCTCTCCTCAATCTCTCCAATCTCTGTCTCTCCCTCTCTTGTCACTCTCTCCTATCTCTCCCTCTCTCTCGTCACTCTCTCCTATCTCTCCCTCTCTCTCGTCACTCTCTCCAATCTGTCTCTCCCCCCTCTCTCCAATCTCCGTCTCTCCCTCTCTCTCTGTCTCCCCTCATTCTACAATCTCTGTCTCTCCCTCTCTCTCTCTCTCCTCACTCTCTCCAATCTCTGTCTCTCTCTCTCAACCTCTCTTCCCCTCACTCTACCTGTAGTCTCTCTCCCCTCAACTCTCTGTCTTTTTGTCTCCCTTCAACTGCCCCCGGTTCTCTCTCTCCCTTGCCCCAATACTCTCCTTTCTACTCTCCTCCCTTTGACTCTACCTCTCTTTTTCCACATCCTCCCCAGCCTCTCTCCCCTTTGATCCTCCATCTCCTCTCTTCCCTGAGTTCTTGCCATTATCTCTTTCCCCTTACCAACCATATATTCTTACACTCCCCTCAACTCTTCTTCTCTCTCTCTCTGTCTGCCCGCATGCTCGCTCTTCCGTACACAACCCTCTTTGTCTTCCCCAGCTTTCTCTCGGTCTCCCACCTCCCACTATTCACTGTCTTTCCCATCCCCACTTAGCTCTCTCTCCCTGTTTTCCCAACTCTCCCTGCCAGCTCACTCATTCTTTCCCCCTCACCCTCCCATCCTCACTCTGTCCTCACTCTAATCCCCTTCTTTCCTAGATCTCCCCTCTCCCCCTCACTCGTTCACCTCTCCCTACCAATCTCTACAGCCCCTCAGTCACTCTCCTCTCTCTCCCTCCTTGCCACTGCCTCCTCACCCCTTCACTCACTCTACCCCTTCTTCGACGTCTCCTCCTTCCTCACTATCCACACTGTTCCCATCTCTGTTCACACTTCTCTTTCTCCCTGTCTCCTTCTCACCCGGCCTCACCCTCACCATACCTCTCACCCACCTCTCCCCATTTTTCCCCTCTCCCTCCTTACCTTCCTTCACCTCCTCAATGTCTCCTTGTTCCTAACTCAACTCTCTCTCTGCCCCCTCACATTATCCTATCCCCTCAGAGTACCTACAACCCTTCCAACTCTCTCCCTGACACCCTCACTCCCTCCTCCACCTTCCAACTCTCTCCCTGTCACCCTCACTCCCTCTTCCACCTTCCAACTCTCTCCCTTTCATTCTCACTCCCTCCTCCACCTTCCAACTCTCTCCCTGTCACCCTCACTCCCTCTTCCACCTTCCAACTCTCTCCCTGTCACCCGCACTCCCTCTTCCACCTTCCAACTCTCCCCCTGTCACCCTCACTCCCTCTTCCACCTTCCAACTCTCTCCCTGTCACCGGCACTCCCTCTTCCACCTTCCAACTCTCTCCCTGTAACCCTCACTCCCTCTTTCACCTTCCAACTCTCCCCCTGTCACCCTCACTCCCTCTTTCACCTTCCAACTCTCCCCCTGTCACCCTCACTCCCTCTTTCACCTTCCAACTCTCCCCGTCACCCTCACTCCCTCTTCCACCCTCCAACTCTCTCGCTGTCACTCTCACTCCCTCTTCCACCTCCATCTATCTTCCAACATCCCCTCCCCATTCCCCTGCCTCTCCCACCCCTCTCTCCCCTCGCTGACTCGCCATTCCTCCACCTCCTGTCTATTCCCCTTTCCTCCTTTTATTTCTTCCTTTCTGCTTCCTATTCCCACCACCCCCCCCCCCCCCAACCCTGCTCCTTCTCCCTCCCTCTCGGTTTGGTAAAACAGCATAGACAGAGACCTTTACATGGACAGAAGTTTTACGTTAGAAGAGGCATTGGGAGTCCTGAGCTGCAACTCTCACCAAAAACCCTTTTCCGTGTCACATGTTAGAAAGCACAATTTGCGACATAATTAAGACGCAAGGCGAAGACATTTTTTTCAATGCAGTGTACTCCACCTTGTTCTGGGTTTTACCTCTCAGTCAGTACGGTAAAAGGAAATTTAACACCGACCCAACTCTCAGCAGAGAACCTTAGGCCCGGTCTACTCTGCAGCCCTGTAGCTGTCTGCAGTTCTTTGTCGTTACCAAGGTAACTCCAGCAGGTAAACACGTTCTGAACAGGAAACTCACTCCCCGCAGAGCCATGGAATGCAGAGCAACCTGTTGGGTCTCATTTCAATTGAAGGTTAACTGTTGGAGAGTCAGGACAGAAAAATGTCAACACTGTGACATCGGTGCCCTGTCAGTCAGCAATAAACAGGAGTTAATGTCTCTCACAGAAATGCAAGAGTAACCCATTCTGAATGTCATGAGTTGAGGGTTGTGAAAGGAGTTTTCATCCTGGTCTGTCTCTCTCTCTCTCTCTCTCTCAGCTGCAAAGGGGAGGATTTAGAGAATCAGTGAATCCCTACAGTGTGGAAACAGGCCATTTGGCCCAACAAATCACACTGACCTTCCAAAGAGTATCCCACCCCAGACCCATTCCCCTCTTCCTCTACATTTACCCCTGACTAATCTATCCTAACCTGCACATCCCTGGACGCTATGGGACAATTTCCCATGGCCAATCCACCCTAACCTGCACATCCTTGGGCACTACGGGACAATTTCCCACGGCCAATCCACCCTAACCTGTACACCCCTGGACACTATGGGACAATTTCCCATGGCCAATCCACCCTAACCTGCACATCCCTGGGCACTACGGGACAATTTCCCACGGCCAATCCACCCTAACCTGTACACCCCTGGACACTATGGGACAATTTCCAATGGCCAATCCACCCTAACCTGCACATCCCTGGACACTATGGGACAATTTCCCATGGCCAATCCACCCTAACCTGCACATCCCTGGGCTCTATGGGACAGTTTAGCATGGCCAATCCACCCTAAACTGCACATCCCTAGATACTATGGGACAATTTCCCATGGCCAATCCACCCTAACCTGCACATCCCTGGGCTCTATGGGACAGTTTAGCATGGCCAATCCACCCTAACCTGCACATCCCTGGGCACTATGGGACAATTTCCCATGGCCAATCCACCCTAACCTGCACATCCCTGGGCTCTATGGGACAATTTCCCATGGCCAATCCACCCTAACCTGCACACCCCTGGACACTATGGGACAATTTCCCATGGTCAATCCACCCTAACCTGCACATCCCTGGACACTATGGGACAATTTCCCATGGTCAATCCACCCTAACCTGCACATCCCTGGGCTCTATGGGACAGTTTAGCATGGCCAATCCACCCTAAACTGCACATCCCTAGATACTATGGGACAATTTCCCATGGCCAATCCACCCTAACCTGCACATCCCTGGGCTCTATGGGACAATTTCCCATGGCCAATCCACCCTAACCTGCACATCCCTAGATACTATGGGACAATTTCCCATGGCCAATCCACCCTAACCTGCACATCCCTGGGCACTATGGGACAATTTCCCATGGCCAATCCACCCTAACCTGCACATCCCTAGATACTATGGGACAATTTCCCATGGCCAATCCACCCTAACCTGCACATCCCTAGATACTATGGGACAATTTCCCATGGCCAATCCATCCTAACCTGCACATCTTTGGACTATGGGCGGAAACCGGAGCACCCGGAGGAAACCCACGCAGACACGGGGAGAATGTGCAAACCCCACAGAGACAGTCGCCTGAGGCTGGAATCGAACCTGAGTCCCTGGCGCTGTGAGGCAGTAGTGCTAACCACTGAGCCACCATGCCTCCCCCCAAGAGTCCTCCAAGAGTCCAAGTCACAGCTTGGAGACACTGAGGTCAAAAGCACAGAAAAAGGCCCTTCGACCTATTGTGTCCGTGCCAGTCAAAAACAACCATCTACCTATCCTAATCCTATTTCTCAGCACTTGGCCCATAGCCTTGGAATTGCAAGTGCACGTTGAAGACCCTTCTTCAGTGAAATGAGGGTGTCTGCCTCTCCCACCCTGACGGGCAGAGGGTCACATCACACCATTGGAACGCTCCACATTAACATCCAGAATACTGCATCCCCCCAGTGGCAGGAGGATTAGGAAGCAGGGGTTTGAAAAAGAAATGGGAGGGAGCGGTGGGTGAGGGTAAGACGGGGTGCTGTTGGAGATGACGAGTATTTTCGTAGAGAGATATGAGCTGGGACTGCAATGCCTGAAAAGGCATTGGACGTAGGCTCTGTTGGAATCTTCAGAGAAATATTTGGAGGACTGTGGGGGAGTGAGCAGGAGGACTGATTGAAGAGATCCTTCAAAGAGCTAGCACCGGCGTAATGAATTAAATCATCGAATCCCTACAGCGTGGAAACAGGCCATTCAGCCCAACAAGTCCACACCAACCCTCCAAAGAGTGTCCCACCCAGATACATTCACCTACCTTATTAGTCTACATTTACCCCTGAGTAAGACCCTTAATCTACATATCCCTGTACACTATGGGATAATTAGCATGGCCAATCCACCCGAACATGCACATCGCTGGACCCTATGGGACAGTTTAATATGGCCAATCCACCCAAACGTGCACACCTTTGGACTGTGGGAGGAAACCCATGCAGACAGAGGGGGAATGTGCAAACTCCACACGGATAGTTGCCCAAGGCAGGAATTGAACCCGTGTCCCAGCCACTGTGACGCAGCAGCGCTAACCACTGAGCCACCATGCCGCCCACTGAGTGGGCTCCTCCTGTGCTGTCTCATTCGAAGGGCAGGGCTGATCTAAACTCTAGTTCTTTCTCTTACAACAGTGAGGCTTGACCCTGTTACTGTGTCTAATGGGACAAGAGTGAGGGTCATATTAAACATTTAGCCTATCCTCAGTTATAAGACACAGAGTGTGCAGAGCTCATTATGTAGGTCGCAACATCAGCAGGTTTCATATTTTTAAAAATTCACTCATGGGATATTGGTGTTGTGGGCTGGGCCCAGTATTTATTGCCCTGTCCCTAGTTGCCCCCCTTGAGAAGGTGGGGGTGAGCGGACTTCTTGAGCCGCTGCAGCCCATGTGCTGTAGGGTAGACCCACAATGTTCCTGAGGGAGGAAATTCCAGGATTCTGACCCAGGAAGGAACGGCCGATATATTCCCAAATCAGGATGGTGAGAGGATGGGAACTTGCAGGGGGTGGTGTTCCCATGTACCTGCTGCCCTTGTCCTTCTAGATGGAAGTGGCCATGGGTTTGGAAGATGCTGCCTGAAGGTCTTTGGTGAGTTTCTGCAGTGCATCTTGTAGCTGGTACACACTGCTGTTACTGAGCGTCGGTGGGGGGGGGAGGGAGGGGATGGTACACACTACTGTTACTGAGCGTCGGTGGGGGGAGGGAGAGGATGGTACACACTGCTGTTACTGAGCGTCGGTGGGGGGAGGGAGGGGATGGTACCCACTGCTGTTACTGAGCCTCGGTGGGGGGGGAGGGAGGGGATGGTACACACTGCTGTTACTGAGCGTCGGTGGGGGAGGGAGTGGATGGTACACACTGCTGCTATTGAGCGTCGGTGGGGGGAGGGAGGGGATGGTACACACTGCTGTTACTGAGCATCGGTGGCGGGGGGAGGGGATGGTACACACTGCTGTTACTGAGCGTTTGTGGGGGGAGGGAGGGGATGGTACACACTGCTGTTACTGAGCGTCGGTGGGGGAGGGAGAGGATGGTACACACTGCTGTTACTGAGCGTCGGTGGGGGGAGGGAGGGGATGGTACACACTGCTGTTACTGAGCGTTGGTGGGGGGAGGGAGGGGATGGTACACACTGCTGTTACTGAGCATCGGTGGGGAGGAGGGAGGGGTTGGTACACACTGCTGTTACTGAGTGTCGGTGGGGGGAGGGAGGGGATGGTACACACTGCTGTTACTGAGCGTCGATGGGGGGAGGGAGGGGATGGTACACACTGCTGTTACTGAGCGTCGGTGGGGGAGGGAGGGGATGGTACACACTGCTGTTACTGAGCGTCGGTGGGGGGAGAGAGGGGATGGTACACACTGCTGTTACTGAGCGTCGGTGGGGGGGAGGGAGGGGATGGTACACACTGCTGTTACTGAGCGTCGGTGGGGGGAGGGAGGGGATGGTACACACTGCTGTTTCTGAGCGTCGGTGGGGGAGGGGGGGGATGGTACACACTGCTGTTACTGAGCATCGGTGGGGTGAGGGAGGGGATGGTACACACTGCTGTTACTGAGCGTCGGTGGGGGGAGGGAGGGGATGGTACACACTGCTGTTACTGAGCGTCGGTGTGGGAGGGAGGGGATGGTACACACTGCTGTTACTGAGCGTCGGTGGGGGGAGGGAGGGGATGGTACACACTGCTGTTACTGAGCGTCGGTGGGGGGAGGGAGGGGATGGTACACACTGCTGTTACTGAGTGTCGGTGGGGGGAGGGAGGGGATGGTACACACTGCTGTTACTGAGCATCGGTGGGGGGAGGGAGGGGATGGTACACACTGCTGTTACTGAGCGTCGGTGGCGGGAGGGAGGGGATGGTACACACTGCTGTTACTGAGCGTCGGTGGGGGAGGGAGGGGATGGTACACACCGATGTTACTGAGCGTCGGTGGGGGGAGGGAGGGGATGGTACACACTGCTGTTACTGAGCCTCGGTGGGGGAGGGAGGGGATGGTACACACTGCTGTTACTGAGTGTCGGTGGGGGGAGGGAGGGGATGGTACACACTGCTGTTACTGAGCGTCGGTGGGGGGAGAGAGGGGATGGTACACACTGCTGTTACTGAGCGTCGGTGGGGGGGAGGGAGGGGATGGTACACACTGCTGTTACTGAGCGTCGGTGGGGGGAGGGAGGGGATGGTACACACTGCTGTTTCTGAGCGTCGGTGGGGGAGGGGGGGGATGGTACACACTGCTGTTACTGAGCATCGGTGGGGTGAGGGAGGGGATGGTACACACTGCTGTTACTGAGCGTCGGTGGGGGGAGGGAGGGGATGGTACACACTGCTGTTACTGAGCGTCGGTGTGGGAGGGAGGGGATGGTACACACTGCTGTTACTGAGCGTCGGTGGGGGGAGGGAGGGGATGGTACACACTGCTGTTACTGAGCGTCGGTGGGGGGAGGGAGGGGATGGTACACACTGCTGTTACTGAGTGTCGGTGGGGGAGGGAGGGGATGGTACACACTGCTGTTACTGAGCATCGGTGGGGGGAGGGAGGGGATGGTACACACTGCTGTTACTGAGCGTCGGTGGCGGGAGGGAGGGGATGGTACACACTGCTGTTACTGAGCGTCGGTGGGGGAGGGAGGGGATGGTACACACCGATGTTACTGAGCGTCGGTGGGGGGAGGGAGGGGATGGTACACACTGCTGTTACTGAGCCTCGGTGGGGGAGGGAGGGGATGGTACGCACTGCTGTTACTGAGTGTCGGTGGGGGGAGGGAGGGGATGGTACACACTGCTGTTACTGAGCGTCGGTGGGGGGAGGGAGGGGATGGTACACACTGCTGTTACTGAGCCTCGGTGGGGGGAGGGAGGGGATGGTACACACTGCTGTTACTGAGCGTCGGTGGGGGGAGGGAGGGGATGGTACACACTGCTGTTACTGAGTATCGGTGGGGGAGGGAGGGGATGGTACACACTGCTGTTACTGAGCATCGGTGGGGGGAGGGAGGGGATGGTACACACTGCTGTTACTGAGCGTCGTTGGGGGGAGGGAGGGGATGGTACACACTGCTGTTACTGAGCCTCGGTGGGGGAGGGAGGGGATGGTACACACCGCTGTTACTGAGCGTCGGTGGGGGGAGGGAGGGGATGGTACACACTGCTGTTACTGAGCCTCGGTGGGGGAGGGAGGGGATGGTACACACTGCTGTTACTGAGCGTCGGTGGGGGGAGGGAGGGGATGGTACACACTGTTGTTACTGAGCGTCGGTGGGGGGAGGGAAGGGATGGTACACACTGCTGTTACTGAGCCTCGGTGGGGGGAGGGAAGGGATGGTACACACTGCTGTTACTGAGCGTCGGTGGGGGGAGGGAGGGGATGGTACACACTGCTGTTACTGAGCCTCGGTGGAGGGAGGGAGGGGATGGTACACACTGCTGTTACTGAGCGTCGGTGGGGGGAGGGAGGGGATGGTACACACTGCTGTTACTGAGCCTCGGTGGGGGGAGGGAGGGGATGTTTGGGGCCAATCCAGCAGAGGGCTGCTTTGTCCCTGGGTGGTGTTGAGCTTCTCGAGTGTTTTTGGAGCTGCCCCCATCCAGGGACATTTCTCCACTAGCCCAGTTTAAATAGGGAGCTGCTGTGACATTTTGTATGTTGACCCCGATCCGAGTGTGGCACAACATATTGACACTTGCCCTGTCCGCTCACTGCTCACGAAAGTAAAGGCGACTTGTCTTTCAGATGCTCAACGTGGCAAGCCTGTGACATAAACCGTTTTCCCCTGTGCAGGTACGTTGACACCAATCAAAATCGAGCCCGGGCTGACTGAGTTTTATGTCATCCCTGGCCACAACCTCACCCTGTTTGCCAACTTCACAGTGGAACCAAAGGATACCATCTATAGTGGCACTTGGAGAAAAGATGTGAGAGAGATTGCAGAATGCCAAAAGAGTACCAGCCGGATCTCTGGAGCTCAAGAGCGAGTGGATTGCGCATTGCAGAATTCCAACATCTCGTTAACGCTGAGAAACTTCTTTCCCAATGATGTGTGCACTTACACCCTCGAACTGGTCTCAGATGAGGGGGAAAAGGAAAATGTTCAGTTTGCAGTCAAACTCTATGGTGAGTGAACAGTGAGCGCCTAAATTTCCGGCTTTTCTCGACGTTAGGCCGACGGATTTGGCGAACGAACGAATGAGGAAGGTGGCAGGAATCAGAAATCAATATGTCGAGTTGCTCACATTCCGTGCGAGGGGTTCGGATGAGAGATGTGCCCCATCACAGCAACAGACAACAAGGGCTCAGAGTGGACAGTGTGGAGCTGGAGAGGTGTCCGAGGAGTTGGAAGCTTGCTGTCTCCATTTGTCTCTCTAATTGCCCTCAAAATAGGACAGGGAGTAGATCATAGAGTCACCGAAACATTGAGTCTTACAGCAAAGAAGTGGGCCCTTCAGCCCATCAATTCTATGCCGACCAACAAACTACACTCATCCCATTTACCTGCACTTGACCCATAACCTCCTATGGCTGGCATTCTAAGTGCTCCAAATTCTTCTTAAGTGTTGCAAGAGGACCTGCCTCCATCACCCTCTCAGGCATATTCCTATCAACCTTGAGATAAAGTTTGATTTTCCCGTCAGATCTCCACTAAATCACTTACTCCTCATGTCAAACTGATGCCCTCTGGTGTTCAACTTACCTGCCACAGGGATGGGATTCTCACGACCTACCTGTCCAAGCCTCTCGCACCTTTGTGCGCCTCAATCAGGTTCCCCCTCAGCCTCCTCGGCTCAAAGGGAAAACTGACTCTGACCACCCAGTCTGTCCTCGTAACTGAGAGGTTCCACCCCAGGCAACATCCTGGTGAATGTCCTCTGCACCCTCTCCAGTGCAATCCAGAGCAGAAAATGTGTTGCTGGAAAAGCGCAGCAGGTCAGGCAGCATCCAGGGAACAGGAGAATCGACGTTTCAGGCATAAGCCCTTCTTCAGGAATGAGGAAAGTTTGTCCAGCAGGCTAAGATAAAAGGTAGGGAGGAGGGACTTGGGGGAGGGGTGTCGGAAATGTGATAGGTGGAAAGAGGTCAAGGTGAGGGTGATAGGTCAGACTGGGGTGGGGGCGGAGAGGTCAGGAAGAAGATTGCAGGTTAGGAAGGCGGTGCTGAATTCGATGGATTTGACTGAGACAAGGTGGGGGGAGGGGAAATGAGGAAACTGGTGAAATCCGAGTTCATCCCTTGTGGTTGGAGGGTTCCTAGGCGGAAGATGAGGCGCTCTTCCTCCAACCGCCATGTTGTTGTGGTCTGGCGATGAAAGAGTCCAAAGACCTGCATATCCTTGGTGGAGTGGGAGGGGAGTTGAAGTGTTGAGCCACAGGGTGGTTGGGTTGGTTGGTCCGGGTGTCCCAGAGGTGTTCTCTGAAACGCTCCGCAAGTAGGCGGCCTGTCTCCCCAATATAGAGGAGGCCACATCTGGTGCAGAGGATGCAATAGATGATGTGTGTGGAGGTGCAGGTGAATCTGTGGCGGATATGGAAGTTTCCTTTGGGGCCTTGGAGGGAGGTGAGGGGGGAGGAGTGGGCGCAAGTCTTGCACCTCCTGCGGTTGCAGGGGAAGGTGCCAGGAGTGGAGGTTGGATTGGTGGGGGGTGTAGAAATGACGAGGGAGTCACGGAGGGAGTGGTCTTTATGGAATGCTGATAGGGGAGGGGAGGGAAATATATCCTTGGTGGTGGGGTCCGTTTGGAGGTGGCGGAAATGACGGCAGATGATGCGCTGTACATGAAGATTGGTGGGGTGGTAGGTGAGGACCAGTGGGGTTCTGTCCTGGTGGCGGTTGGAGGGGCTGGGCTCAAGGGCGGAGGAGCGGGAAGTGGAAGAGATGCGGTGGAGGGCATCGTCGACCACGTCGGGGGGGAAATTGCGGTCCTTGACTGTAACCTGAGACCATCCTACTCAGGACCAACAACACCAGCCATTTTCATGGCAATCTCAAGCTTACATTTGACATTCACATCCAAGTTGTTAAAGTATGTAACAAGCAACAACCTCTCAGTTACGAGGAGAGACTGGGTGGTCAGAGTCTGGTTTCCCTTTGAGCCGAGGAGGCTGAGGGGGAACCTGATTGAGTACATTACTGGTCACAGGCTTCCAATCGCAAAACTAAACCCTCCACCATCACTATTTGCTTGCAATCGCAGCCCAGTTTCGGATCCAGTTTGCCAACTTGCCTTGGATCCCATGGTCTCTTCCCTTTTGGACTTGTTTTCTATGTGGGCAAAAAGATTCTGGATTAGACTGGTGCTGGAAAAACACAGCAGTTCAGGCAGCATCCGAGGAGCAGGAAAATCGACATTTCGGGCAAAAGCCCTTCATCAGGAATAGAGGCAGGGTGCCTGAAGGGTGGAGAGATAAATGAGAGGGAATGACCTGGGAGTTACAGTGGGAGAGGGACTCCCTGAGATTCTTGTAGAGAGAGGAGGAAAACTTCTTCAAGGCAGGCATCCTTGCAAGAGGATTCGCAGTAGGGTTAAAATCATCGAGGTAAATGAAGGACTGCATGGGACCTTGTCAAAGGCCTTCATGAAGTCCATGCAAACCACTTCAGCTGCACTGCCCTCAATTAGATAATGAGTCACCTCTTCAAATCCAATTTGTCAGACAGGATCACTCTTTCGCAAATCAATGCTGACAACCCCTGAACAATGTACAGAGAGTGGCGCTGGAAAAGCACAGCAGGTCAGGCAGCATCCGAGGAGCAGGGGAATTGATGTTACGGGCATAAGCCCTTCATCAGGAATCCACATCAGCTTATGTCCGAAACGTCGACTCTCCTGTCCCTCGGATGCTGCCTGACCGGCTGTGTTTTTCCAGCACCACACTCTCTACTCTGACCCTCCAGCATCTGCAGTCCTCACTTTCTCCTACCCCTGAGCAATTCCTACCTTCCCAATTAATCTTGTCACTCAGAATTTTTTTTCCACGACCTTGCTTACCACTGACGTGAGACAAACTGGAGTGCAGTTACCTGACCTGTCTCTGCTACCCTTCTTGCACAAAGAAACCACATTATTTATCCTCCAGTCATCTGGCACTTCGCCAGTGACCAGTGAAGCATTAAATATCTCTACCAGGACCCCAGCAAGCTTCTCCCTGCCTCCTATAGCAAGCTCCAGGTACAGTTACCCCTTTGCATTCAGTAGGTCTCACTCTTTCCTTTTGCTCTTGATGTACAGATCAAAACTGAAAATGTGTTGCTGGAAAAGCGCAGCAGGTCAGGCAGCATCCAAGGAACAGGAGAATCGACGTTTCAGGCATAAGCCCTTCTACAGGAATGATTCCTGAAGAAGGGCTTATGCCCGAAACGTCGATTCTCCTGTTCCTTGGATGCTGCCTGACCTGCTGCGCTTTTCCAGTAACACATTTTCAGCTCTGATCTCCAGCATCTGCAGTCCTCACTTTCTCTCCGTACAGATCAAAAGCCTTGGGGCTTTCCTTAATCTTATCTCCCAAAGATATTTCATGGCTCCTCTTAGCCCTCCTAACTTCTTGTGTGTTAGCAGCCCCCTGTACTTTTGAAAAGCCTCCCTTTTTTCTTTTAAGGCAGGGTACCTGACATATGTGTCCTTCTTTTCCTTTATCAACCTGTTGATATTCCTTGACATTCAGGGTTCCCTGGACTTTCTGCCCTCGCCCCTCACTCTAAGAGGAAGATGCTAGCCCTGAATTTTCACTGTACTACTGTTAGAAGATTCTCATTTTGCAAATGGAGACTTACCTGCAAGTCGCTCCTCCCCCTCTATGTTCGACAGATCCTGACTAATGATATTGAAATTGGCCTACATGGACACTTAACCTCAGCTGAAACTATATCTCCTTCCATAATGACCTTGACACATCTGGAGTTATGGTCACTATCTCACTCACTGAAACTTCAACCATGTGACAGCTTTATTTCCCCAGGATTCTCCAGCACAGCCCCATCTCCAACAAAAAAATCTCTTTGTGTATATACATTGTCACAAAAACAGTTCGATTCTGTACAGTTGTATACCAAGTAAATAAACAAAACATTGGATTTTGACTCTATCCAAAATACCCAAAGACCTCCCTTGCACATACAATCCTCATATTTACAGAAACTTGAGGCAACAGGAGGGTCCGCTAACTGAATGGACCTCCATTTACCTTCAGCAGGAAGACCTCAGAGTGTGGTCTTTCCCCACTGCCCCTTAGCAGCAGCTGCTCAAGCTTTACCATGTCCCTCAGCACATAGTCCTGGACCTTGGAATGTGCAAGTCTGCAACCCTGGGTCAAGGTCAACTCCTTCAAGACTAGCACGTTTCGGGCAGACCTAAGAGTGAACTTCACTGAGTTGATGGTCCTCCAGGTACTGTCGATGTTTGTCTCGGTGTGCGTCCAGGGAACAGACCGTATATCGCGGAGACCAGCATCACAGAGCTGCTCGGGATGAACCTCGACACAGACCACTGTATCTTCCTCCAGACTTCCTTTACAAAGCCACGTTCCAGCAGGAAATGTGAAACAGCCTTAAAACCCCTGCAGCCACTTTGAGGACGGCGTGCGGTAGCACAGATTGGCTGGGTCTACTATCCCAGTAATATTAGCAAAGTCAAAATCCCCCCTACAGCTGGAACCCTGTTTCCCTCACACCTTTTTGTGATGCTTTCAGAACTGCTCCTCCAGCTTCCTCTGACTATTGGGAGGCCTGTAGCATAATCCCAGTTAAGTAATCATCCCTGTTTTGTATCTGAGCTCCACTCAGATGGCGTCTCTTGAAGGACCTTCTTGAACATCCTCTCTCATTACTGCAGTGACGATCTCCTTTATCGATTATATAATTCCTGTACCTCTCTTACATGCATCCTAGTCATGCCTGAAACGTTTTGACTCGAGAGTGTTGATTTGCTGGCTCTGTCCTCCTTCAACCATCTCTCAGTGTTTGCAACAACATCATATTTCCACTTGCTCATCAATGCTCTCAGTTCATCTGTCTTACCAGTAAAGCCCCTCTTGCATTAGTATGGATACAATTTAGCTTTTTAGACCACCCCCAGTTAGGCATATTGTGCCCATCACGCAGTCATAGACTCATACCACACGGAAACAGACACTGTGGACCCACCAGTCCATGCCAAACGTAGGGTCAGTTCTTCTATAACACTATAGCTATGTCTTGTGCAAACCTGTGTTATAGTATAATCGTGCTTTAGAAACAGTGCTTAAAGGGTTAGCGCTGTAATCGTGTTACAGCCAAAACCCATTTTAAACATTTGTGCTTTAGAAACAGTATCCACAATTCGTCAATTGCATTGCAGCAAATTCATGCTGATGAAATGCATGTCATAACAGAAAGACCTGTAATCCCAAACTAACCCAGTTCCACCTGCCCTGCTCCGGACCCATCTCCCTCCAACCCTTTCCTGTTCATGTCCTTATCCAAATGACTTTTAAACATTGTAACTGTCCCCACATCCACCACTTCCTCAGGAAGTTCATTCCACATGTGAACCACTCTCTGTACAAAATCATTTGCCCCTCGTGTCTTTTATAAATCTCTCTTCTCTCACCTTAACAATGTGCTCTCCAGTCTTGCATTCCCTCATCCACGGGAGAGTACACCTACCGTTAACTCTATCTATGCCCTTCATTGTTTTATAAACTTCAATCAGGTCTCCTCTCAACCTCCTACACACCAAGAAAAATGTCCCAACCTATCCAGCCTCTCCTTATAACATAAACCCTCTGTCCCTGGCAACACCCTGGTAAATCTCTTCTGAACCCGCTCTAACTTAATAATATCTCTGCCTACTTGACTGCGCTAGCATTGCTTCTAGATCTGCTTGGACCTTGGACACGATTTTACACCGACTCTGTGTTGCATCCCCCTGCTGGGTCAATTTAAAATCTCCCAGATCAATTACGATCTCTTTAAGATCTTAGATCTCTGAAAATATTTGATCTCTCAAGAAAATTAATCCTTTCCCATCCAGGGACAACCCATCCATAGTGTAGAAATCCCATCTATCCCAAAAGCTGTCCCAATGATGCAAAAATCGAACACCCTTCCTCCTACGCTATCCCTTTAGCCAGTTATGGCTGGAGTTCTGTGTATAGTTCTGGTCCCCACATTACAGGAAGGGTGGGATTGTACTGGAAAGGGGTACAGAGGGCGATGCATCAGGATGTTGCCCTGGGATGGAGAATTTGAATTGAATTGAATTGAGTTTATTTATTGTCACGTGTACCGAGGCACAGTGGCAAAGATTTCCCTTGTGAGCAATCCAGGCAGATCACAGAGTTAAGTAGCATAGATTGTAAATAATAGGTAAATAGCGGCAAAAACCAAAACACAGGTACAGGAGAATGTTAAGAGCTTGTGAGATTTCAGTGATTGAGAGAGAGAGAGGAGGAATACGCTCGGAATGTTTTCGCTGGAGCTGAGATGGTTGACGGGGGATCGATAGAAACACAGAAAATAGATACAGGAGTAGGCCAGTCAGCCCTTGGCACCTGAACCATCATCCAATACCATCATGGCTGACTGTACAATCTCAGGATCCCATTCCCACCCTCTCCCCTTGATCCCTTTAGCCCCATGATCCACATCCAGCTCCCTCTTGGATATATCTAATGAACTGGCCCCAACAGCTTCCTGTGAGACAGAATTCCACAGGTTCCCAACTCCCTGAGTGAAGAAATTCTCCCTCATCTCGGTCCGGAATGGCTTCCCCCTTTTATTCTTGGACTGTGACCCCTAGTTGTGGACTTGCCCCAACATTTCTCCCACATCCAGCCTATCCAATCCCATCAGGATTTTCTATGTTTCCATGAGAATTCCTCCCCCTCACTCCTCTAAATTCCAGTGAGTACAATCCCAGTCGATCCAGTCTTTCCCCATATATGAGTCCCACCATCCCAGGAATCAGTCTGGTGAACCTTCGCTGGGATCCCTCAATAGCGGGAATGTCCCTCCCTCAAGACTAGGAGACCGAAACTGCACACAGTCTTCAAGGAGTGGCCTCACCAAGGCCCTGGGTAACCGCAGCAAGACACCCTTACTGTGATACTCTAATCCTCCCACTATGTTGCAGGTGTACAGGAAATTGGTTCGGCCACTTTTGGAATATTGCGTGAAATTCTGGTTCCCCTCCTATCGGAAGGATGTTGTGAACCTTGAATGGGTTCAGAAAAGATTTACAAGGATGTTGTCAGGGTTGGAGGGTTTGAGCTACAGGGAGAGGCTGAACAGGCTGGGTCTGTTTTCCCTGGAGCGTCGGAGGCTGAGGGGTGACCTTATAGAGGTTTATAAAATCATGAGGGGCATGGATAGGATAAATAGACAAAGTCTTTTCTCTGGGGTGGGGGAGTCCAGAACTAGAGGGCACAGGTTTAGGGTGAGAGGGGAAAGATATAAAAGAGACCTAAGGGACAACTTTCTTGCACAGGGTGTTTGGAATGAGCTGCCAGAGGATGTGGTGGAGGCTGGTACAACGACAACTTTTAAAAGGCATCTGGATTGGTATATGAATAGGAAGGGTTTAGAGGGATATGGGCCAGGTGCTGGCAAATGGGACTAGTGTAGGTTAGGGTCGATATGGGTGAATTGGACCGAAGGGTCTGTTTCTGTGCTGTACAGCTCTCTGACTCTCTAACTCTGTGAAGGCCAGCGCACCATTTGCTTTCCTCACTGCCTGCTGTACCTGCCTACTGACCTTTAGCCACTGTCCCACCATGATCCCCAGATTATGAGGAGTACAGATTTTCCTGAAAGGTCATTAGTGAACCACATGGGACTCCACGGCTTTCAGCAGCAGGTACATGGTCAACAGCAAGCTAGATTATACACCTGCTGGCTTCTACCTGAATTCAAATTTCATGTTATGCCACGTTGGACATTTGACCTCATAGCCCAGAGCATTAGCCTGAGACTCGGAACTACTAATCCACCACCACTTCCCAAATACTCAGGAAGAAAGACATTGCAAGGTAGCAATCAAATGGAATGGGATTATGGGGATGGGTCTCTCAAAGAACTGGTACAGACACAATGGACTCTTCCTGTGCCAATTCTTTTGATGATTCTATGACGCCCTTTTGCGATTTTAACGCCGCCCATAAACCATGTCTTGACACAGGAAACGAATCCTCACCTATTCACGCTGTCTTCTGGAATCATCCCCATCGATCCCTATTTGAGACATATATATCACAGTGACATGAATAGTAACTTGTTCAGCGAAAGGTTAGAGATTCTTTCTCATCCTGTCCCCTCTAGACCCCTTTGTTCCTTTGTTCCAATTTCACTCAGTAAAATGTAAACTTACGCTTAGTTTGAAGAGAAAAGCAGAGACATTCGGAACATTGAACTGAATTTATTGTCCCGTGTACCGAGGCACAGTGGCAAAGTTTTCCCTTGTGAGCAATCCAAGCAGATCACAGAGTTAAGTAGCATAGATTGTAAATAATAGGTAAACAGCGGCAAAAACCAAAACACAGGTACAGGAGAATGTTAAGAGTTTGAGAGTCCATTCAGTATTCTAACGACAGTAGGGTGGAAACTGTTACAAAACCGGCTGGTTAGTGAGTTCAGGCTGCTGTACCTTCTCCCCGATGATAGAGGTTGTAGAACTGCCGGGGTGGGATGGATCTTTGAGAATACTGGGTGGCCTTTCCTTGACAGCGGCCCTGGTAGATGGATTCTGTAGATGGGAGGTTGGCCTTTGTGATTGTCCGGGACGAGTTCACCCCTCTCTGTAACCATCTCCGATCCTGAATGGTACAGTTGCCATACCAGGTACTGATACATCCAAGCAGAATGCTCTCGATGGCGCTCCTATAAAAGTTGGCTAGGGTATTCACCGTCATGCCAAATTTCCTCAGCTGCCTGAGGAAGAAGAGACGTTGTTGGGCCTTTGTAACCAGTTCACCCACATGATGAGTCCAAGAAAGCCTGTTGTGGATGACCACTCCCAGGAGCTTGACACTCTCCACTCATTCCACCTCTGTGCTATTAATGTGTAGGGGGACATGAGTAACATCCCGCTGAAAACCAATACAGTGGAACCTCGATTATCCGAACGAGATGGGCGGACACTATTTCGTTCGGATAATCGATTATTCGGAAAATCGATTAAATGCCTTTCCTCGAGGGCTCGGAATTTTTAAGTCTGCTCCCTGTTCAGGAGCCTGCAGCAACACACAGTGCGTGAGGCCCCGCCCCCAAACCCAATCCAACCCCGCCCCCCCCCCCAATCAGGTCCAAATCCACCCGCGCCCCACCCCCCAACCTCGTCCAAACCTGCCCCCCGGCCCCATTCCGGTCCAAACCCGCCCCCACCCAGTCCAACACCACCCCAGACCCCCAGCACAAAGCGTGCGAGCCCTTGCCCCCAACACAGCGCCCCCACTCCCCTCCCCCCGCCCCACCACTACCCCCCCCCCCCACCCCGTCCATCCCCGATCCCTCTCCAGGGCATCCAGACTGCACACCAACAATAAGATTACTGCGGCAGCTACGTTTGTGGGGTAAGTCTCCAAATAGCGCACAGACACAGCCACAGTCACACACACAACTTTTTACTGCAAACTTTTGACAGGTTTCACGTTTGCCCTGTACAGGACAACGTTGGAGAGATCATTCCTGGGAAAGGGAGGGAGGTGGGGAGGTTAGGGTACTCCAGGGAAAGTGTGTGGGGAGAGAGAGAGGGTGGGAGGTCAGTCATTTGGAGAGGGTGCCTGTTTAATCACTGTAAACAAAAGACACGATCAGTGCTGGAAAGATGTCTTTGATGTAACGTTTCTACCGGGACCTCCTTCGGATAATCCGATTTTCAGATAATTGGTATTTGGATAATCGAGGTTCCCCTATAATGAATTCCTTGGTTTTGCCAGGAAGCTAGGTTGTTCTCAGTGCACCATTTTTCCAGGTCTTCCACCCAGACAGCTGAAGTCACGATGACCAGTTTTGGTCTGGTTCAGAACCTTAAGACCATAGACCATAAGGAAGGGGAAGAGGAGGAGGCTGTTCTGCCCTCCAAGCCTGCTACCCCACTCAATAGGATCATGTCTGAGCTGACATTCCTCACATCCAAGTTCCTGCCCTTGCCCCATAACTCTTGATTACCCAACTGATCAAGAATCTATCTCAGCCTTAAACATACACAAGGAATCTGCCCCCACGGGTGACTGTGGCAGGAGTTCCAAAGACCCACAATCCCCGAGAGAAGAATGACTCTTGTTTTTTTATTATGTATTTATTGAGGATTCCCACCCCCAGGTAATAATCTCTTCCAACCTCCCCTCTCAGGCAGAAGGTACAGACGCCTGAACACATGCACCAACAGGGTGAAAAACAGCTTCTTTCCTGCTGTTATTAGACTGCTAAACAGGCCTCTCAAAGTTCAAATCTAATGTCAATCCCACTATTGTGAACCTCCTGTGCAGTGTAACCTGTACGTCTCACTCAGCCTAAACACCCTATGATCTGTCTGTCCTTGTACGTTCGGATCTGCCCGTACTACGCACATAACAAAACCTTTCACTGCACTTAGGTACATGCAACAACAACCAATCAAATCAGAGGCTGTAGACCAATCATTCTTGGTGCATTGGTTTGTAATTAGCTTCTCTGCTGTTTGTCAACCCTTTTGTTCTTCACAGAATCTATTTCAACACCCAGTGTTAAATGGAACGAGACGGAGTTCGATATAGGTGGCAACCATACCTTCATATGTAAGATTGAAAACGGAACAAATCCACAATTTCACTGGGAAAAGGATGATGAAACATTGACCAATGACAGCAGACATTCAATATCAGAGAGTGGCATTGTTTTGATGATTGTTGCTATTAATGAATCTGATTGTGGGTCATACAAATGTGTCATTAAGAATGACGTAAATCAGAAGGAAGTGCAATTTAATATATCTAGTAAGTGTTAAACACGTTTATAAAAATGGCATTTGTGGAATAATTGAATATAATGCTACTATTTAAATAATATCCCTATCGATAAAGTGCTGAAAATGCAGACTGGGTTGGATGCCATGGGGAATGCAGGATTGTAAGGGTAGGGGAGAGGGGTGGGTCTGGGTGGGATGCTTATCAGAGGGTGATTGTGGACTTGATGGGTTGAATGGCCTGATTCCGAACCGTAGGGGTTCTCTGAATGTTCAGTCTGCGGTAGATCCAGCATCTACACTTAGAATGGGATTAATGATGTCAACTTGTCACAGTGCAGTTCCATTCTCCTTCCAATGGTGTGACCTGTCTGTGAAATTATTGACCAGGAAGGTCAATGTTCCTTTCTGTGTATTCTCAGCACCAACAGTGTTATCTTTCCTGTATTTATAGAGGGACCCATTCTAGTTGAGTCTCACCTTGAATGATGCTACACCGTCTGGGATCTCCGTATCCCTCCAAGTTTGGAGGAATTTCCTCTCATTCCACATGTCCATCACTACAGCTGCGTAGCCTCTTAGTCCTGGAACCATGACATGCCACAACCTCATTAAACCACTCCTTCAAACCTATTTCCGCGACTCGTGTTTTGGTTACCAGATCTAGTACCTCCTTGCTTCACTTGGCATCCAGTTCTGCATCTTCAGGTAGCTTTTGGCTATCAGTGCTCTGATATTCTGCAATGTGTTGTATGGAATGAGACTCAGTCCTAAGGTAAAAATCTGAATTTGTAGAGATGGGTCACAGAAATAAATAGAATCCCGACAGTGTGGAAACTGGCCCTTCGGCCCAACAAGTCCACACTGACCCTCTGAACAGTAACCCACCCAGACCCATTCTCCTACCCGATTACCCTATATTTACCCCTGACTAATGCACCAACACATCACTGAACAATATGGACAATTTCCCACTGGCAATTCACCCTAACCTACACATTCCTGGACACTATGGGACAACTTAGCATGGTCAATTCACCCTAACCTGCACATCGCTGGGCACTACTGGACAATTTCCCATGGCCAATCCACCCTAATCTGCACATCCCTAGACACTATTGGACAATTTCCCATGGCCAATCCATCCTAACCTGCACATCCCTGGGCACTGTGGGACAATTTCCCATGGCGAATCCACCCTAACCTGCACATCCCTGGGCACTATGGGACAATTTAGCAAGGCCAATCCACCCTAACCTGCACATCCCTGGGCATTATGGGACAATTTAGCATGTTCAATCCACCCTAACCTGCACATCCCTGGGCACCACGGGACAATTTAGCATGGCCAATCCACCCTAACCTGCACATCCCTGGACACTATTGGACAATTTCCCATGGCCAATCCACCCTAACCTATGCATCCCTGGGCACTATGGGACAATTTCCCATGGCCAATCCACCCTAACCTGCACATCCCTGGACACTATGGGACAATTTCCTATGGCCAATCCACGCTAACCTGCACATCCCTGGACACTATGGGACAATTTAGCATGGCCAATCCACCCTAACCTGCACATACCTGGGCACTATGGGACAATTTAGCATGGCCAATCCACCCTAACCTGCACATACCTGGGCACAATGGGACAATTTAGCATGGCCAATCCACCCTAACCTGCACATCCCTGGGCACTATGGGACAATTTCCCATGGCCAATCCACCCTAACCTGCACATCCCTGGGCACTATGGGACAATTTCCCATGGCCAATCCATCCTAACCTGCACATCTTTAGTCTATAGAGCCTGGATTTGCAACAATGAAGAACAATGGGATAATTGTTTTCTCTTTGTTAAATATGACAATTTTTCCAAGAGGTATTATTTATGAAATGTATGAAAGTCCGGGTTACCTTATTGTGGCTTTTAATATCATGAGGGGCACGGATAGAGTGAATAGCCATGGTCTTTTTCCCAGCACTGGGGAGTCCAGAACTAGAGGGGCATAGGTTTAAGGTGAGTGGGGAAAGATCTAAAATGGACTTGAGGAGTAACTTTTTCACGCAGAGGGTGATGCATGCATGGAATGAGGAAGTAGTGGAGGCTGGTACAATAACTACATTTAAAGGCCATCTGGATGGATATATGAATAGGAAGGGTTTGGCGGGATATGGACCAAGTGCTGGCAAATAGTACGAGATTAATTTAGGATATCTGGTCAGCATGATTGAGTTGGACCGAAGGGTCTGTTTCTGTGCTGTATGAAACTGTGACCACTCAGAGTGTATATTTCCTTGGTACAAACCACATCAGTTTATTCCAATGCTGCATGATACTTGCTGCATTTAAGGCCAGAAGAAATAGGAACTGGAGTAGGCCATTCGGCCCCTCAAGTCAGCTCCACCACTCAGTAGGATCATGGCTGATCCGCCATTCCTCATGTCCACTTTTCTGTCCTATCCCTGTAATCTGTGAGTTCCCGACTGATCAGGAATTTCTTAAATGTACACATGGACTCTGCTCCCACCGCTTTCTGTGGCAGGGAGCTCCAAAGACTCACACCTCTCTGAGAGAAGAAATTCCCCCCCCATCTCAGTCTGAATTTGGTGCCCCTGTACTCTGAGACAGTGCCTTCTGCTCCTAAACTCTCCCATGGGGGGGACCCTCCCTCTCAGCATTGGCCCTGTCCAGCCCCTTCAGAATCCGAAATGTTTTAGTGAGATCGCCTCTCGTTCTAAACTCCAGTGAGTAGAGTCCCCACCTGTGTAACCTTTGCTCAGGAGATAATCCCTCCATAGCAGAGATCATTCTTTTCTGAACTGCCTTCAATGTAATGATATCCTTCTTTAAATAAGGAGGCCAAAACTCCTCACATTTCTCCAGATGTGGTCTCCCCAGCACCTTGTACAGCTGCAGTAAGACTTCCCTACTCTTACACTCCAACACCCTGGAAATAAGGACCAACATTTCATTAACATTCCTGATTACCTACTGCCCTGTGCGCTCGCTTTTTGAGTTTCGTGCAGAATTCCAACCCAAGACCCTTTGTGTTACAGCTCTCTGCAGCTTTGCCCAATTTAAATAATACCCTGTTCTTGTGTTCTCTCGTCTGAAAAGAACACATTCACATCACCCTAGCACCTCAGCAGGATTTGGGGACACTTCCTAGCCTTTGCTTTGCAAAGTCAGGTTGCAGAAAGAGGTTTGTAGCAACTGGCTCTTCCCTGTCCAAACCAGCTTGAGGGCAGTTAGCGGAAGAGAGTGAGACACGGGCACATCAGATGGTCATGGCAGGAAGGTCCATCCTCACCAATAGAGCTTTGGTTCGGGCTCTGTGGCTTTCTGTCGGAGGTCTTGGGCAACAAGGGACAACATCATTGGAAAGGAAGTGTGGTGTGTGCTTTGTCTACCGATGTGACAACTCAACCATGTCTAATAAGCAAGCTTTAATCTCCTCTGTAGTTGAAAATTACAAGTGGTGTCAAGAAGTTAAGAATCATGAAGGCAAGACTTACATAATTGTGGGCTTGGTATTCTTTTGTCTTGGCGTAATCATCTGGATCGTTTGGTAAGTGCTACATAATACAGAGACCAAACTGAATTTGAATGAGAAAAAAAACTGCATTTAAAATAATTGTCGCAAATTAATTCACTGCATTTAATTTAGCAGGAATTGGGGCAGTAAGTTTCAATTTCAAGAAAATGGCAGTGATTTAATCTTAAAATAAACCTTCAAAGATATCAGTGTCAAACATAGAACATAGAACATAGAAAAGTACAGCACAGAACAGGCCCTTTGGCCCACGATGTTGTGCTGAGATTTAATCCTAATGTAAAATATAGTAACAACTTATGCACCCCACAACTCACTGCTGTCCATGCTCATGTCCAGCAGTCACTTAAATGTCCCCAATGACTCTGCTTCCACCACCACCGCTGGTAATGCATTCCATGCATTCACAACTCTCTGTGTAAAGAACCTGACGTCTCCTTTATACCTTCCTCCCAATATCTTCAAACTATGACTTCTCGTACCAGTCAATCCTGCCCCTGGGGAAAAGTCTCTGGCTATTGACTCTATCCATGCCTCTCATTATTTTGTACACCTGGATCAGGTCTCCTCTCTTCCTCCTTCTCTCCAGAGAGAAACGTCTGAGCTTATTCAACCTTTCTTCATAAGGCAAGCCCTCCAGTCCAGGCAGCATTCTGGTAAACCTTCTTTCCTCCCTCCCCAAAGCCTTGAAAACATTCATGTTAATTCTTAATATTGTAGCATAGTAGTGTTCTGTTAGTCTTACTCAAGCAATGATTTGTCAGAAAATCCTAGCAGACCAATCACAAAATCTATTAGACTGTCCTAAAAAAATGCCTAGCTCACTCACCTCCCATAGGGAAGAAAATCTGCCATTCTTAGCTGGCCTGGCCTACCCGTGTGACTCCAGACACCAAAACAATGTAGTTGACTCTTACCTGACCCCTGAAGTGGACGATCAAGCTACTCAGTTCATGGGCAATGAGAGATGGACAATGATGCCTGCAAAATGAGCAGAAAATAAAGACATATTGGTGTGATATTCCCTTATCACGGTAACCTAAGTTGAAAATATTCCAGGAGCCTTTTATAGATCTGATGCCAAGAGATATAAACTTCATTCAAAACAAGTACTGGTTATAGGTTGAAAAAAAAACAAGCAAAATAAATAAATGAAACAAAACAGATTATAGTTTATGAGAATACAAACTCAGATTCCTGTTTTCTGACAGTGATGCGTTCATTTGCAGGATGATAAACAAATGCTGGAATAGACAAGTAAGTATTTCATAAAAATGATTTGATTCAAACATGGACACAATCTTGAGGATTACAGACTTGATCAGTGTACTAACTGGTGAGAAACTATGACTTCCTTAATAGGACAACAGCTCCAGTTAAGACAATCGACCAACACAGTGACTTGCCACTTTACCCATCTGCACAGCTGTCCCTCACATACTCTCCTTGTCTTCATCGACACACCTCTCTCAGGATCCGACTAGTCCCTGTGCCTTCACTTGTCCTTGTTGGTTTCAGCGATTAGAAATTATCCCGCCAGTTCGACATTGAGACTTCCCGGTCGGAATACTGCAAATCAACACTCAGCAGCTTTTAACTTGTTATAGAGTCATAGAGGTGTACGGTAAGGAAACAGACCCTTCGGTCCAACTTGTCCATGCTAACCAGATATCCCAACCCAATCTAGTCCCACTTGCCAGCACACGGCCCCATATCCCTCCAAACCCTTCCTATTCATATACTCATCCAGATGCTTTTTAAATGTTGCAATTGTACCAGCCTCCACCACATCCTCTGGCAGCTCATTCCATACACGTACCACCCTCTGTGTGAAAGAGTTGCCCCTTAGGTCTCTTTTGTATCTTTCCCCTCTCACCCTAAACCTATGCCCTCTAGTTCTGGACTCCCCCACTCCAGGGAAAAGACTTTGTCTATTTATCCTATCCATGTCCCTCGTGATTTTATAAACCTCTATAAGGTCACCCCTCAGCCTCCGACGCTCCAGGGAAAACAGCCCCAGCCTGTCCAGCCTCTCCCTGTAGCTCAATTCCTCCAATCCCGGCAACATCCTTGTAAATCTTTTCTGAACCCTTTCAAGTTTCACAACATCCTTCCGAAGGGAAGGAGACCAGAATTGCTCGCAATATTCCAAAAGTGGCCAATCGAATTTCCTGTACAGCTGCAACATGACCTCCCAACTCCTGTACTCAATACTCTGACCAATAAAGGAAAGCATACCAAACGCCTTCTTCACTATCCTATCTACCTGTGACTCTACTTTCAAGGAGCTATGAACCTGCACTCCAAGGTCTCTTTGTTCAGGAACACTCCTTAGGACCTTACCATTAATAGCACCTTTTTGCTGCCTCTTGACCCTCCCTTGCTTATTGTGATATTTTCATTAGCAGGACAATAACAGAAGACAACTCACAGATGCAACTCAGGATAATGTGAGTAATTTGGAGCTTTTAGTTTGCAATTGACACAGGGAATGGGCAAAAAAGGTTTCCCTGCAGTCGACGGTGGAGATGGGAGGAAGAGAGCGGTATTTCCCGTGATGAGATAGTAAACAACTAAGAGATTTCCTTGAGAGTGGATCTTTCTGCATTCAGTGAGGGAGTTCAGGAAGACAGAGGGAGGTTAATGCTCAGCGTGGTACTGTGTGTAGCTGACCTCAATACAACTTATCCACTTGTATACAAGCAATTGCGTTTCACATTTCTAAACCCATTTTACTTCATCAGATTTCCCGGGGGTTACTCTGGTCAATTTAAACACAGAAGGCATCACAATTTACAGCTGGAACGTCTCCACTCGATCCATCACGTCCCTGCCAACTGACGGTTGGGTACCCAGCGTCATGCACTTTTCAGCACTTGGTTTGTAGCTTTCCAGGTTAAAGCAGAACCCAAATGGGGTGTAATGGACTTTCTGTCTCCATCACTCTTCCCAGCCATGGGTTCAGGTCCCTAGTCGATGTAAGTGAAATGTCAAGTCACCATGGTATCAGCAGACTGCTCTTGCATTTGAGAGTGTGAGACAGCTGGTGGCATGGGTATCAACCTGGTGAAGCAACCAACCAGGACTGCTTACTTGTCAAACAGCATCTTGGGAAAATGGGAGAAAATGGCTGAGAGCTGGTTCAATGGTAGAATTTCATCAAATCTCTACAGCGTGGAAACAGGCCCTTCGGCCCAACAAGTCCACACCGAAATGCCCACCCAGACTCATTCCCCAACCCTATATTTATAGCCGAACAAAGCCCCTAACCTACACATATTCTTGAACACTATGAGCAAATTAGCATGGCCAAGTCATCTGACCTGCACATCTATGGATTGTGGGAGGAAACCAGACCATCCAAAGGAAACCCACGGGGACACGGTGCGAATGTGCAAACTCCACACACTGTCACCCAAGGCTGGAATCGAACCTGGGCCCCTGGCACTGTGACCTAACAGTGTTAACCACTGAGTCACCATGCCACCCTATGGCACAGGGTCTTATGGTCAGGATTCTAGATTAGAGTGGTGCTGGAAAAGCACAGCAGTTCAGGCAGCATCCGAGGAGCAGGTCGCATGCTGCCTGAACTGCTGTGCTTTTCCAGCACCACTCTAATCTAGAATCTGGTTTCCAGCATCTGCAGCCCTTGTTTTTACTGAGATGGTCAGGAGGGGATGTAGTCCAGTGCAGTCTGTGACAATGGTGCTCCATTAACAAGGTTGTGTTGTCTTTGTTTTTTTTTCAGGAGGTTGTAAAGATACAGGTTCTGAAATGCTTGGGTTTGAAAGGTTTTAGGGTCAGTTTGAGTATAACTAACAGATACTGCCTCGGTAAAAGGCTTTCAAGTTTAAAAATAAACACTTGGACAATGAAAGGGGAGTGGCCAGTTCTCTCAGGTCAGCTTTTCTCTGGTTTGGTTTGGTCTGGTTTTAGCAGTCTGGGTGTTCACTGAAAACAGACAGTGAGGCTGCAGGTCTAAGAAACAGCTCCATGGAAGAGGATGGTCCATGCTGCCATCTCTCTCTCTCTCTCTCTCTCTGCTGTGAGACTCTGTGTTTGATTTTACGTTTTGTGCCAAGAGGTGTTTATGGGGATTGTTGCAAGTATTTGGAACAGCATCATTAAGTTGTGATAGTCTGTTGGGTTTACAGATTGGTTAACTTATTTTGTATTCTGTTCTCTTTGGTTGTGTTTCATTCGATAACCTTGTAAGTAAATTCGGTTTTGTTTAAAACTAAGTGGGTTGAGCAGCTGCATCCCTCCTGGAATATCCACTATACACCTGCTTAAAGCAACTAGCAGCGTTAGGGTCTGCGCTACCTCCTTGAAATGTTTTGAGGGGGTCTGGCCTTGTCTATAACAAGTCTCCCTGAAAGTCAGCATCTGAAAAGAAATGAGAGGGAGGCCATGACTCAGGGAGTGGATGAGGGAAAGTGGGAAACCGTGAGTGAGACATTGAGAGTGAATGTAGCTGAATATGTGGGTGTGTTGGGGAGAGATGTCAAAGAGGAGTCTTAAGTTCCTGTGTTCAGCACAAGTCAATCTTTACCAAGAATTCTTTGCCAAAATAGGATCAGAGAGTTATGGATGTATACAGCATGGCAATAGACCCTTCGGTCCAACTTATCCATGCTGATCAGATATCCTAACCCAATCTAGTCCAGTTTGCCAGCACCCGGCCCATATCCCTCCAAACCCTTCCTATCCATATACCCATCCAGATGCCTTTTAGATGTTATATTGTACCAGCCTCCACCACTTCCTCTGGCAGCTCATTCCATACACGCACCACCCTCTGTATGAAAAGGTGACCCTTCAGCTCCCTTTTATATCTTTCCCCTCTCAGCTTAAACCTATGCGCTCTCGTGTTGACTCCCCTATCCTGTGGAAAAGACTTTGTCTATTTATCCTATCCATGCCCCTCATAATTTTGTAAACCTTTATAAGGTCACCCCTCAGCCTCCGACGCTCCGGGGAAAACAGCCCCAGCCTCTTCAGCCTCTCCCTGTAGCTCCAATCCTCCAACCCTGGCAACATCCTTGTAAATCTTTTCTGAACCCTTTCAAGTTTCACAATATCCTTCAGATAGGAAGGAGACCAGAATTTCACACAATGTTCCAAAAGTGGCTTCACCAATGTCCTGTACACCTGCAACATAGCGACAAGATTGGAGTATTGCAGTAAGGGTGTCTTGCTGCGGTTACCCAGGGCCTTGGTGAGGACACACCTTGAGGACTGTGTGCAGTTTCGGTCTCCTAGTCTTGAGGGAGGGACATTCCCGCTAGTGAGGGATCCCAGTAAAGATTCACCAGACTGATTCCTGGGATGACAGGACTCACATATGGGGAAAGACTGGATGGACTGGGATTGTACTCACTGGAATTTAGAGGAATGAGGGGGAGGAACTCTCATGGAAACATATGCAATCCTGGTGGGAATGCATGGGTTAGATGCGGGAGGAATGTTCCCGATGTTGGGGAGGTCCAGAACTAGGGGTCACAGCCTCAGAATAGAGGGGTAAGCCATTCCGGACCGAGATGAGGGAGAATTTCTTCACTCAGGGAGTTGGGAACCTGTGGAATTCTGTCCCACAGGAAACTGTTGGGGCCAGTTCATTAGATATATCCAAGAGGGAGCTGGATGTGGATCATGGGGCTAAAGGGGTCAAGGGGAGAGGGTGGGAATGGGATCCTGAGATTGTACAGTCAGCCATGATCGTGTTGGATGGTGGTGCAGGTGCCAAGGGCTGACTGGCCTACTCCTGTATCTATCAATCCCCCGTCAACCATCTCAGCTCCAAAAAAAAAAATTCTGAGCGAATTCCGCCTCTCTTTCTCTCAATCACTGAAATCTCACAAGCTCTTAACATTCTCCTGTACCTGTGTTTTGGTTTTTGCCGCTGTTTACCTATTATTTACAATCTATGCTACTTAACTCTGTGATCTGCCTGGATTGCTCACAAGGGAAAACTTTGCCACTGTGCCTCGGTACACGTGACAATAAATAAACTCAATTCAATTCAATTCAAATTCTCCATCCCAGGGCAACATCCTGATGCATCGCCCTCTGTACCCCCTTCCAGTACAATCCCACCCTTCCTGTAATGTGGGGACCAGAACTATACACAGAACTCCAGCCATAACTGGCTAAAGGGATAGCGTAGGAGGAAGGGTGTTCGATTTTTGCATCATTGGGACAGCTTTTGGGATAGATGGGATTTCTACACTATGGATGGGTTGTCCCTGGATGGGAAAGGATTAATTTTCTTGAGAGATCAAATATTTTCAGAGATCTAAGATCTTAAAGAGATCGTAATTGATCTGGGAGATTTTAAATTGACCCAGCAGGGGGATGCAACACAGAGTCGGTGTAAAATCTTGTCCAAGGTCCAAGCAGATCTAGAAGCAATACTAGCGCAGTCCAGTAGGTGGAGATATTATCAAGCTGGAGTGGGTTCAGAGGCGATGTTGTGAGGAACGGGAGGGTTTATGTTATAAGGAGAGGCTGGATAGGCTGGGACTTTTTTCACTGGAGCCTAAGAGGTTGAGAGGAGACCTGATTGAAGTTTATAAAACAATGAAGGGTATAGATAGAGTTAACGGTAGGTGTACTCTCCCGCGGATGAGGGAATGCAAGACTGGAGAGCACATTGTTAAGGTGAGAGGAGGGAGATTTAAAAGAGAGGAAGGGGGGACAAATTTTAGTGGGTGGTCCATGTGCGGAATGAATTTCCTGAGGAAATGGGATGTGTGGGTACAGTTATAATACCCTCTAGTGTTGGACTCCCCTATCCTGGGGGGATAAAAAACCTTGTCTATTTACCCTATCCATGCCCCTCATGATTTTGTAAACCTCTATAAGGTCACCCCTCAGCCTCCGAAGCTCCAGTGAAAACAGCTCCAGCCTATTCAACCTCTCCCTGTAGCACAAATCCTCCAACCCTGGCAACATCCTTGTAAATCTTTTCTGAGTCCTTTCGAATTTCACAACCACCTTCCGATAGCAGGGAGACCAGAGCCCTTAGGAACAATTTCCACTGGACATTCTGCCTCTCTCAGTCCATTTTACACATCCCACGTTACAATGATGACCTGCGATATTGATGTCATTATTAGCCACATCCCTCTCATGTACACAACTAATCCTGTAAATGCATGGTAAATTACAGGCATCTCTATGGACAGCTCTAGGTCCTCCATCGGATCATAGAATCCCAGCATTGTGGAAGTAGGCCATTCAGCCCATTGAGTCCATACCAACTCTCCAAAGAGCTTTGGCATCTATTTTTTCTCTGAAATTCATGCAGTTACCTTATCTTTCTCAAATGTATTCAACAGCACCCTAAATGTGAGAAAAAGTGCAGCGTGTCCTCTCCCTTGCTAAACCAAACACAATTTCAGCATGGAGACGAAAGTGAGACCCTCCTGATGCTGGAGATCAGAGTCGACAATGTGATGCTGGAGAAGCACAGTAGGTCAGGCAGCATTCAAGAATCATCACGCTACCAGAATCACGGGTGAAGTTCTCCAGGCAGTTGCTTGTGAAAAACCGAGGCAGTTTGTGATCTTTGCTTTGATTCTCCTGCTCCTCGGATGCTGCCTGACCTGCTGTGCGTTTCCAGCACTACGTTCTTGACAACAACTTCAGCATGATCTCTCAAATCTTAGGATCTATACCTCACCTTGTAAAAGCAAATGTCCTGTATGCTTTCTTGACCACGCTATCTACCTGCCAAGCCACTTTCAGAGATCTACAGATGCTGGCCAATGTTCATCTGTTTCTCTGCCCTCAGTAATCTTATATTGTATATCCGCTCGTCTTCTGAGCTCAGGATATCATAGTTAGAATTTCCAGGCCTCAAAAATGAATTCCTTGAGCCTTTCATATCCTCCATTGGCATCAAACAGAGCTATGCACATCAAATTTTCAAATTCTATGATGAGATCACTGATCTGCCCTCTCCCAACTTGCTCCCTCATGTCCCTCAGTCTTTGAGGGTGAGTATGGAAGTAATTTGGAACTTTAATTTCAGACAATGAGGCAGGGAAAAGGCCTTGTCTACAGTATCACAAGCTATGGATAGGAGACGGAGATATTTACTGATGGTAAAAGATGATGTTGAGACCATTACTATTTTTCTTTCCTTTTTAGTTTTTGGTTTGGACCTTGGAAATTGGACTTTGAAATTTGAGCAGGGCTTGTTTTAGAAAGAGAAATAAGGAGGGAACTAAAGACTGCTGTTTATCTGGGAACTGGTCTCAAAAGATAATGCAGGTGAATTACTGCTCTGAGGACACTATGGATGACTCAGTACCGAGCCACGCCCAAGATGTTGGGTACTGAAAGCCGGTTGGATGATGACTTAGCCAATTGAGGGAAGACCGATGCTGGCTGGCCAATCACAGAGCAAGAAACAGAAAGCAAAGGAGGAAGGGGCTTTGACTGAGATTTTGGAAGCTGTGAGGTTTATTTGGCTTTGATCTAATTATTGAGGAGAAAGTGAGGTCTGCAGATGCTGGAGATCAGAGATGGAAATGTGTTGCTGGAAAAGCGCAGCAGGTCAGGCAGCATCTAGGGAACAGGAGAATCGACGTTTCGGGCATTAGCCCTTCTTCAGCCCTTCTTCTCCTGAAGAAGGGCTAATGCCCGAAACGTCGATTCTCCTGTTCCCTAGATGCTGCCTGACCTGCTGCGCTTTTCCAGCAACACATTTCCATCTTTGATCTAATTATTCTCCAGTTATTAACTTCTGAACATCCACAGAAAAGAAAACCAGTCTATACCAAATCAGGAAATATGTCCAGAGATCTGCAGATGCTGTTTGCATATATAACTCCAGAATTCATGCAGAATATAATCCAGATGCCTGGATTTCATGAAGGCTTGGTGTTAATCCTCGAAACGGCTGTCAAACTGGCAACTTATGATTTTTATCCCTTAACTGTGTCTGTCGATGTGTGAGTGAAGATTCATATTCAGAGACAATTGGGTTTCTGCCATAGATACTAATTGGATTACTTTGTAGTTCATCTGTGTTCTGAAAAGGTTTATCTAATTAAAATGAATTGTTAACTTTTTGGTGTCCAAGATCAGCTATTCATAAAGTCTGATCAGGAACAACTGAGCAACTTTGAGAGTGATTGAATGGGAAAATTGTGTTGAGAATCCAGTGATAGCGAGGCTGGTTTATTCTGGTTAGTTATCTCTAAACTGATGTAATTTCCCAGACAGTGGATCCTTTCAGCTTCCATTTTCAACAGAGATGTTTCAAAAGACAGAGTGAGGACATGGTCCATAACTGAGTATAATGCAGCTGCCTACAACTCCCTGTCAACTTCAAATACCACGGTCCTCTCTTTTCCTCTGAATAGCATGACAATATTCTCCTCAAGTGAAGCCAGACTGTGCCATTTCAAAGGCTTATGTTGGTTGATCATTTGCTTGTTCTCGTTAACACTGACAATGTTTTTACAACTGTCTTACAGAATGTCAATGTGCTCCCCCTACTGGAGATTGGAACAGAAGGGTGAGCTTTTGTCTGCAGCACAGAGTACTCTTCACAGTTTAAGTGCCGTGCTAGGTGCAGCCTAGAGGATAGAGTGGCAAACTGGGTATTGTCAGGCTGGAGCCAAGGCTGGGTCAGTGCCAAGTCCTGATGCAAAAAAGGAGCATCAACCCCAGGCTGCTGACTACACTAGGGGAGAGTGGTGGCAATCCGGAACGCACTGACTGTGAGGCTGGAACTGGCAGACACCCTCAGCTCATTGGAGAAGAGTTTAGATGTACACTTGTCAAACCAAGGCTATGGGCCAAGTGTTGGGAAATGGGATTAGGTGCTTGGCTTTGACTAGCTCAAACTCAATGGTCCAAAAGGTCTTTTTTTCCCCCTTTGCTGTTGACATCTGAAACTGGAATTTAAAAGATTAACTTGATTGAAACACAAGATGACCTGAGGGGATTTCACAAGGTGGATGTGGAGTGGATGGTTCCTCCTGCCAATAGGGTCAGGATTTGCTCATAGAGTCGTAGAGATGTACAGCACGGAAACAGACCCTTCGGTCCAACCCGTCCATGCCGACCAGATATCCCAACCTAACCTAGTCCCATTTGCCACCATTTGGCCCATATCCCTCTAAACCCTTCCTATTCATAGACCCATCCAGATGCCTTTTAAATGTTGTCATTGTACTAGCCTCCACCACTTCCCCAGGCAGCTCATTCCATACACGTACCACCCTCTGGGTGAAAACGTTGTCCCTTCAGTCCCTTTTAAATCTTTCTCCTCTCACCCAAAACCTATGCCCCTCTCGTTCTGGACTCCCCCACCTCAGGGAAAATACTTTGTCTATTTACCCTATCCATGTCCCTCATGATTTTATAAACCTCTATAAGGTCACCCCTCAGCCTCCGACGCTCCAGGGAACACAGCCCCAGTCTAATCAACCTCTCCCTAAAGCTCAAATGTCCAAACCTAGCAATGTCCTTGTCAATCTATTCTGAACCCTTTCAAATTTCACAACTCCCTTCCTATAGCAGGGATACCAGAATTGTATGCAATATTCCAACAGTGGCCTAACCAATGTCCTATACAGCCGCAACATGACATCCCAACTCCCACACTCAATGCTCTGACCAATAAAGGAAAGCATACCAAATGCTTGCTTCACTATCCTGTTTACCTGTAACTCCACTTTCAAAGAACTATGAACCTGCACTCCAAGGTCTCTTTGTTCAGCAACAAAGACTAGTGAAGAAAGTGTTTGGAATGCTTTCCTTTATCAGATGGTGCATTGAGTATCAGAGTTGGGAGGTCATGTCCTGGCTGTACAGGGCATGAGTTCAGCCACTCTTAGAATACTGTGTTCAGTTCTGGTCTCCCTGCTACAGGAAAGATTTTGTGTAACTTGAAAGAGTTCAGAAAAGATTTATAATGATGTTACCAGGGTTGGAGGGTCTGAGCTACAGGGAGAGGTTGAACAGGCTGTGGCTGTTTTCCCTGGAGCATCGGAGGCTGAGGGGTGACCCTATAGAGGTTTATAAAATCATGAGGGGCATGGAAAAGGTAAATAGACAAGGTCTTTTACCCCTGGGGTAGTAGAGTCCAAAACTTAAGGTGAAAGGGGAAAGATTTAAAAGGGACCTAAGGGGTAACATTTTCACACAGAGGGTGGTACGTGTATGGAATGAGCTGCCAGAGGAAGTGGTGGAGGCTGGTACAATGACAGCATTTCAAAGGCATCTCGATGGGCATTGCTAATTGGAGTGGCTAACCTGATTGAGCAGGACTGCTCTCTGAAACCTCGCAACATAGACAATGGGTGCAGGAGTCGGCCATTCGGCCCTTCAAGCCTGTACTACCATTCAATACGATCATGGCTGACAATGCAATCTCAGGATCCCATTCCCACCCTCTCCCCAATCGGTTGTGTGCAGTAACAGACCATGTGACAGCAAGGCCTGGTGTGTGGGGTCTGGGATAAGGGCATGGGAGAACATACCTCCAGCCCCAAAATTGTTGAACTCAATAATGAGTCCAGAAGGCTGTAGAGTTTCAGATTCCTTGATCCCTTTAGCCCCCAAGTCCAATCCAGCTCCCAATTGGATATATCCAATGAACTGGCCCCCAACAGCTTCCTGTGGGAGAGAATTCCACAGGTGCCCAACTGTCTAAGTGAAGACATTCTCCCTCATCTCAGTCCAGAATAGCTTACCCCTAAATCATAGACTGTGACCCCTAGTTCTGGACTTCTCCAATATCCTTCCCACATCCAGCCTGTCCAGTCCAATCAGGATTTTATATGTTTCTCTAAGAATCCACCACCCTTCCATTGTTTAAAATTCCAGTGAGTACAATCCCAGTCGATCCAGTCTTTCCCCATATATAAGTCCCACCATCCCAGGAATCAGTCTGGTGAACCTTCGCTGGGGTCCCTCAATAGCGGGAATGTTCCTCCCTCAGACTAGGAGACTGAAACTGCACACAGTCAAAGGTTAGTCCATCAAATCTTAACTCTGCTTTAAGTATTTCATTGTCTCCCCACTTTATGATCATGTTTCTTTATTCCAGGGCGCAATGACAAACCTGACAATACTGATAATGAAGATGAGTCAAGTGAGCTGAATGCTGGCAAGGATTTAGAGATCTCACATCATGATAAAATATCCCTGAAGGGTTCGAGAGGAGCCATCAATCTCTCATGGACAATAAGAGATGGACAACAAACACTGGCATTGCCAGTGATATCCACATGAAATGAAAGACTTATTTAAACTCCACAGAGAGATGGGATAGCACAAACGATATTGATCTGATGGAGGAACTATCTTGAGTCAGCAGTTGAATACACTTGGTTTCTCTCTTCGAATCCTTATAGCACGGAAGCAGGCCATTCTGCCTCTCAAACTCACACTGAACATCCCACCCAATTTCTGTAACCCTGCATTTCATGGCTAATCCACCTAGCCTGCGCATATTTGGACACTATGGGTAATTATATCATGGCCAATCCACCCTAACCTTTGGAGTGTGGGAGGAAACCCACGCAGGCACTGGGAGAATGTTCAGACTCCTCACAGATAGATGGCCGAGGCTGGAATTGAACCCAGGTCCCTGGTGCTGGGAGGGGACAGTGCTAACCACCGAGCCACCGTGCCATCCAATATCCACATCCTCAGAACAAGGGTCATTCCAGCTGATGCATCTCGCTGTCTTGGCTGGATTTACTGGTTAGTTAACTGAGAAATATCCTCTCACTTACAGTCATAGAGATATCCAGCACAGAAACAGACCCTTCAGTCCAAATCGTCCATGCCGACCGGATCTCCTAAATTTATCCAGTCCCATTCACCAACACTTGGCCCATATCCCTCTAAACCCTTCCTGTTCATATATCCATCCAGATGCCTTTTAAATATTGCAATTGTACCAACCTCCACCACTTCCTCTGGCAGCTCATTCCATACACGTCCCACCCCCTGGGTGAAAATGTTGCCCCTCAGGTCCCTTCTAAATCTTTTCCCTCTCACCCTGAACCTATGCCCTCTAGTTCTGGACTTCCCCTCCTGACACTTCCCCTCCTGGACTTCCCCTCTGTCTCCGACGCTCCAGGGAAAACATCCTCTCCCTGTAGCTCCAACCCTCCAACCCTGGCAACATCCTTGTCAATCTATTCTGAACCTTTTCAAGTTGCACAACATCTTCCCTGCAGCAGGCAGACCAGAAGTGAACACAGTATTCCAAATATGGCTGAACTTATGTCCTGTACAGCTGCAACATGACCTCCCAACTCTTATACTCAATGTATTGACCAATAAAGGAAAGCATACCAATCGCCTTCTTCACTATCCTGTCTACCTGAGGCTCCACTTTCAAGGAGCTATGAACCTGCACTCCAAGCTCTCTTTGTTCAGCAACACTCCCCAGGAATTTGCCGTTACCAGGGCCTCACTTGATTGTCTGACAGGCTTACCAAGTGTGCAGCCGCTCTGGCTAATCTGAAAGCTGTACCTTCACAGACAGGCTGCATGTTTATGAGCTTGAGTATACTTCCTTTTCATGCCCTTGTCCTCAGGAGGTGGTAGTATTGGCCAGAAAGTCCTTCACCACTTGCCCAGGCTGAGACCTTGATGGTGGGCCGTCTTGGTTACTAATGGGACTCAGTCAGGCCCCTCTGAGGGCAGTACCCACAATGTCAAACAGGACCTCATGTCACAGCAGAAGGGTTGGCAGTTCCAATCGAAACTGGGGCATAATCTGAACCTTCAAGGACAATACCTGACAGAATGTGGGGAGGTGATGGCCTCGCAATATTACCGCTAAATGATTAGTCCAGCGACCCAGCTAAAGTTGCAGGTTTGAATCCCACCAGGCCAGATGATGGAGTTTGACTTTAATTTTAAAACAAAAAGTCTGGACTTATAAAAGAGTGCAATGATGACCATGAAACCACTGAGGATGGTCGGAAAGAAACCCATCTGGGTTCAGTCATGTCCTTTTGGGAAGGAAACTACCATCGTTACCTGGTCTGAGCCGACACGTGACTGCAGAACCATAGCAATGTTGGTGACTCCTAACTGCTTCCTGGGGAATTGGGAATGGGCAATAACTAAAACACATGTTACAGCATCATTCTGTGTCCACTGCAAGAGGTGGGATTTTATTAAACTCTGCATCATAATTTATCTTAAAATCCCAAGGGAGCTTGTACAGTTTCTGGCAAGCAATGATATTCAGAAAAGATACCTATGTTATCAGCAGCCATCTCTAAGATCGGAACTTCGTTAACTTTCTGTTAATGGTTCAATGTTCATTACAGACAAGAATGGAGCTACAAATGATTCTTCCATTTTAACATTAAAAAACTACCTTTAACAGTGGGAGATTCTATAAGACCATAAGATCATACGACATAGGAGCGGATGTAAGGCCATTCGGACCATCGAGTCCACTCCGCCATTCGATCATGGCTGATGAGCATTTCAACTCCACTTACCCGCATTCTCCCCGTAGCCCTTAATTCCTTGTGACATCAAGAATTTATCAATTTCTGCTTTGAAGACATTTAGCGTCCCAGCCTCCACTGCACTCTGCGGCAATGAATTCCACAGGCCCACCATTCTCTGGCTGAAGAAATATCTCCGCATTTCTGTTCTGAATTTACCCCCTCTAATTCTAAGGCTGTGTCCACGGGTCCTAATCTCCTCGCCAAACGGAAACAATTTCCTAGCGTCCACCCTCTCCAAGCCATGTATTATCCTGTAAGTTTCTATTAGATCTCCCCTTAACCTTCTAAACTCCAATGAATACAATCCCAGGATCCTCAGCCGTTCCTCGTATGTTAGACCTACTATTCCAGGGATCATCCGTGTGAATCTCCGCTGGACATGCTCCAGTGCCAGTATGTCCCTCCTGAGGTGTGGGGACCAAAACTGGACACAGTACTCCAAATGGGGCCTAACCAAAGCTTTATAAAGTCTCAGTAGCACAACAGTGCTTTTATATTCCAACCCTCTTGAGATAATTGACAACATTCGCTTTCTTAATCACGGACTCAACCTGCATGTTTACCTTTAGAGAATCCTCGACTAGCACTCCCAGATCCCTCTGTACTTTGGCTTTACGAATTTTCTCACCGTTTAGAAAGTAATCCATGCTTCTATTCTTTTTTCCAAAGTGCAAGACCTCGCATTTGCTCACATTGAATTCCATCAGCCATTTCCTGGACCACTCTCCCAAACTGTTTAGATCCTTCTGCAGCCTCCCCACTTCCTCAGTACTACCTGCCTGTCCACCTAACTTCGTATCATCGGCAAACTTCGCTAGAATGCCCCCAGTCCCTTCATCCAGATCATTAATATATAATGTGAACAGCTGCGGCCCCAACACTGAACCCTGCGGGACGCCGCTTGTCACCGGCTGCCATTCCGAAAAAGAACCTTTTATCCCAACTCTCTGCCTTCAGTCAGACAGCCAATCCTCAATCCATACCAGTAGCTCACCTCGAACACCATGGGCCCTCACCTTGCTCAGCAGCCTCCCATGTGGCACCTTATCAAAGACTTTTTGGAAGTCTAGGTAGACCACATCCACTGGGTTTCCCCGGTCTAACCTACTTGTCACCTCTTCAAAGAACTCCAACAGGTTTGTCAGGCACGACCTCCCCTTACTAAATCCATGTTGACTTGTTCTAATCTGACCCTGCTCTTCCAAGAATTTAGAAACCTCATCCTTAATGATGGATTCTAGGATTTTGCCAACAACCGAGGTTAGGCTAATTGGCCTATAATTTTCCATCTTTTGCCTTGATCCTTTCTTGAACAAGGGGGTTACAACAGCGATCTTCCAATCATCCGGGACTTTCCCTGACCCCAGTGACTTTTGAAAGATCCCAACCAACGCCTGCGCTATTTCCTCAGCCACCTCCCTCAGACCTCTAGGATGTAACCCATCAGGGTCAGGAGATTTATCAATTTTAAGACCTTTTGGCTTTTCTAGCACTTTCTCTTTTGTAATGGCAACCATACTCAACTCAGACCCCTGACTCCCTTTAATTGTTGGGATATTACTCATGTCTTCCACTGTGAAGACTGATGCAAAGTACTTATTAAGTTCTCCTGCTATTTCCCTATCTCCCATCACTAGGTTTCCAGCATCAGTTTGAAGTGGCCCAATGTCTACTCTTGCCTGTCGTTTGTTTCTTATATATTGAAAGAAACTTTTACTATCATTTCTAATATTACTGGCTAGCCTAACCTCATATTTGATCCTCTCCTTCCTTATTTCTCTCTTTGTTATCCTCTGTTTGTTTTTGTAGCCTTCCCAATCTTCTGATTTCCCAGTGCTCTTGGCCACTTTATAGGATCTCTCTTTTTCTTTGATAGATTTCCTGACTTCTTTTGTCAGCCATGGCTGTCTAATCCCTCCCCGGATAATCTTTCTCTTCTTGGGGATGAACCTCTGTATAGTGTCCTCAATTTTACCCACAAACTCCTGCCATTTTTGCTCTACTGTCTTCCCTGCTAGGCTCTGCTTCCAGTCTGATGAGTTTCGACTCAATACAACCTCAGAAAGGCCAAATACTTCCACTGTAGGAGACTGTAGGGTTAGTACTTTGTTGAAGTCCTCACTGATAGCCTTGTGGACACTCTCCCTTTCTTTCCCTGTAGACGCAGTGAGTAAAAACAAGCTTTTGTAGGGATCACAGAATCATAGAAACCCGACAGTGCGGAAACAGGCCCTTCGGCTTAACCAGTCCACATTGACCCTCCGAAGAATAACCCACCCAGATCCCTTCCCTTTCCCTATTACTCTACATAGTGCACCAAACCAACATATCCCTGAGCTTTATGGGGCAATTTCTCATGGCCAATTCACCCTAACCTGCACATTCCTGCACACTACAGGACAATTTCCCATGGCCAATTCACCCTAACCTGCACATTCCTGCACACTACAGGACAATTTCCCATGGCCAATTCACCCTAACCTGCACATTCCTGCACACTACAGGACAATTTCCCATGGCCAATCCACACTAACCTGCACATTCCTGGACACGGTAGGGCAATTTAGCATGGCCAATCCACCCTAACCTGCACATTCCTGCACACTACAGGACAATTTCCCATGGCCAATCCACCCTAACCTGCACATCCCTGGACACTATAGTACAATTTTCCATGGCCAATCCACCCTAGCCTGCACATCCATGGGTACTATTGGACAATTTCCCATGGCCAATTCACCCTAACCTGCACATCCCTGGACACTATAGTACAATTTCCCATGGCCAATCCACCCTAGCCTGCACATCCATGGGTACTATTGGACAATTTCCCATGGCCAATCCACCCTAACCTGCACATCGCTGGGCACTATGGGACAATTTCCCATGGCCAATCCACCATAGCCTGCACACCTTTGGACTGTGGGAGGAAACCGGAGCACACGGAGGAAACCCAGGTGGGACACAGGGAGAATGTGCAAACTCCACACAGACAGTCGCCCGAGGCTGGGATCGAACCCTGGCCCCTGACGCTGTGAGGCAGCAGTGCTGGTCTCTCCCTTTCTTTCCCTGTAGACTCAGTGATAAAAACAAGCTTTCAAAGGGGTGGCCATGGAGTGGCAGCACAAACTGGTAATGCAGAAACTGGGGTTTGCAGAAGTGTCTCTGTTTCCCCATCCAAAGGTTCCTCATCAATGCCAGTGTAGCACATTTCATATTGAACTGCTCAGCTCAAACAGTTCAGGCTTTCAATCTCTCCCTTTTAGGTTCTATTAAAACTGGCTTTAAACAGTCAAAGTCCCACTATATCCTACAAAACGGTGGGTACCATCAGGTACGAATCAATCAACCCCATGTGAATTGGGTGACATGGTGGCTCAGTGGTTCACACAGCTGCCTCACACTGCCAGGCCTCTGGGTTCGATTCCAGTCTTGAATGGCTGTCTGTGTGGAGTTTGCATATTCTCCCCGTGTCTGCATGGGTTTCCTCCCACAGTCTAAAGATGTGGAGGCTAGTGTGAATTGGCCATGGGAGATTGTCCCATTGTGTCCAGGGATGTGCAGGTTAGGGTGGATTGGCCATGGGAAATTGTCCCATAGTGGCCAGGGATGTGCAGGTTAGGGTGGATTGGCCATGGGAAATTGTCCCATAGTGTCCTGGGATGTGCAGATTAGGGTGGATTGCCCATGGGAAATTGTCCCATAGTGGCCAGGGATGTGCAGGTTAGGATGGATTGGCCATGGGAAATTGTCCCATAGTGTTCAGAGATGTTTAGGTTAGGTGATTAGGTCAGGGGAGCAAGTGAGGACTGCAGATGCTGGAGATCAGAGTTGAGAGTGTGGTGCTGGAAAAGCACAGCAGGTCAGACGGTATCCGAGAAGCAGGAGAATTGACGTTTCAGTCATAAGCCCTTCATCTGCTCATTTCTGATAAAGGGCTTCTGCCTGAAATGTTGATTCTCCTGATCCTCAGATGCTGCCTAACCTGCTGTGATTTTCCAGCATTAGTCAGGGGTAAATGTCGAGTAATACTTTAGGGGAATGGGTCTGGGTGGGTTTCTCTTCGGAGGGTCAGCGTGGGCATGTTGGGCCAAATGGCCTGTTTCCACACTGTAGGGATTCTATGAATGAATTCCTCATTTTGAATTTACAAAGTTTTTCCACTTGGAATAAGTGAAAAGGAGGGATCTTATTTGAACTGTGTTCTGATCTAATGCACTTCCTTCCATTTTGTGAATAGAACACTGACACGAGATAAACAGCCAAAAGATAAGCTCTTTATTTCTCTCATCTCATTTGTCACAGCTATTCGGCCTGGGATTACATTCTGGGGCGAGATGCAACGGTTTATGTCCTGTGTTCATCTTGGGCAGTTCTGTAATACATGGCTCTGTGTTGTGCGGGCTGGTTACACGCAGATGTATTGAGATAAACATGACCTTGCAGACAACGTCCCAACAATTCGGTGAAAGACCCTCTTTGGGTGTCCCCACAAGCTGTTGGAAAGAGTTGTTCATGACCCAGTGTTACAGACTGGCACTTTCCAAGGCCCAGGACTACAGGTTAAGGGGCTGCAATAAAATCTTCGCAGATACAATGGTGAAAGCCCCTTGTTTCGGACGTGGTACAAGGACAGGACTCCTATCGACTTCATCCTCTGAGCTAGAATGTCACAGGTTCAAATCCCACCTGCTCCAGAGCCATATCATAACACCTCTGACCTGGTTAATTCAAAGGTATCTACAATGAGAGAGCTAAAAACACTGTCAGACCCTGGCTATATGCCCGATAAGGAGTGCACATGGTGAACACTGAGTATTGAATTGTGGACACTTGAGTGTAATGTGGAGAAACATTGCAATTTGAAATACTTTGGTAGGTTTCTTCGAGCCCAATTTCATTAATGGAAAACAAATCTTTTAGATGATTCTTTCATGGGATGAGGGCATGGCTGGGTAGGTCAGCATTTATTGCCAATCCCTAATTGCCCAGAGGATAGTAAAGAATCAATCACATTGCTGTAGGTGGAGTCACACACAGGTCAGACTGTTAGGATGGCAGTTCCCTTCCCTAAAGGACATTAGTGAACTGGGTGGGATTTTCTGACAATCAACAATGGATTAATGGTCATCATTGGGGGCGGCATGGTGGCTCAGTAGTTAGCACTCAGGGACCTGGGTTCAATTCCAGCCTCAGGTGACTGTCTGGAGTTTGCACATTCTCCCCGTGTCTGCGTGGGTCCCCTCTGGGTGCTCTGGTTTCCTCCCACAATCCAAAGTTGTACTGGTCTGGTGAATTGGCCGTGCTAGATTGTCTGTAGTGTGAGGTGCATTAGTCAGGGAGAAAGTGAGGACTGCAGATGCTGGAGATCAGAGCTGAAAATGTGTTGCTGGAAAAGCGCAGCAGGTCAGGCAGGTCCTTGTTGCTGGAAAAGCGTCAGGCAGGTCCTTGGATGCTGCCTGACCTACTGCGCTTTTCCAGCAACACATTTTCAGCATTAGTCAGGGGTACATGTAGGGAAATAGGTCTGAGTGGGTTACTCTTCAGAGGGTCGGTGTGAACTTATTGGGCTGAAGGGCCTGTTTCCATACCGTAGGGAATCTAATCTAAAAAAAAAATTGGACTCTTAAAGTCATAGAGATGTACAGCACGGAAACAGACCCTTCAGTCCAACTCATCCATACCGACCAGATATCCCAACCCAATTTAGTCCCATTTGTCAGGACTTGGCCCATATCCCTCCAAACCCTTCCTATTCATATATCCATCCAGATGCCTTTTAAATGTTGTAATTGTACCAGCCTCCACCACTTCCTCTGGCAGCTCATTCCATACACGCACCGTTCTCTGAATGAAAATGTTGCCCCTTAAGTCCCTTTTAAATCTTTCCCCTCTCACCTTAAAGTTATGCCCTCTAGTTTCGGATTCTCCTACCCTGGGAAAAAGAATTTGGCTATCCACCTTATACATGACCCTTTTGAGTTTATAAACCTCTATAAGGCCCTGCAATGCTCCAGCGAAAATAGCCCCAGCCGATTCAGCCTCTCAATATAGCTCAAACCCTCGAATATCCTTGTAAATCTTGTGAATCGTTTGAAATTTAACAACAGCTTTCAAAAAGCAGGGAAGACCAAAATCTTAATCCGAGACTTGTTTTTATTGAATTCAAATTCCACCATCTGCCGCGGCAGGATTTGAACCCAGGTCCCCACACACTACTTGGGTCTCAGGATTAACAATCACGTGACAATATTACTGGGTCACCATCTGCCCCTCTATTCCTTTGGTTCTTCCCCCCCAAGCCCCAAAATTCGTTCTTATTTCATTACCTTCTTTATTGCTAGGTTGAAAGTACCTAACAGGTTCTTTAAGGTCTGATCTATATGATTGCAAGAAGACATGAGCACTTCAGTCTAAAGCAAATATATTCGCCTAATCTTCTTAATGTATATTGGGGACATATGCAAACTAATGCGAACTATGAGCCGAAACGACATACAAAGCAAATGGATCTCCCACATTGTCTTCTTGGAGAAAGTGAGCAGCTGCCGATGCTGGAGATCAGAGTTGAAGAGCGTGGTGCTGGAAAAGCACAGTCACTCAGGCAGCGTCCGAAGAGAAGGGGAGTCGACATTTCGAGCATTAGGAACGTGGGGGAGGCCCAAGGAGGCCCACAGATAAATGGGAAGGGGGTGGTGGTGGGGAGAAGGCAGCTGGGAATACAATATGTAGTTGGGGACGTCTCCTCCCCCCCCCCCACCTACATCCCTGATGAAGAGCTTATGCTCGAAACGGTGACTCCCCTGCTCCTCAGATGCTGCCTGACCGGCTGTGCTTTTCCAGCACCGTGTTCTTCGACCCACGTTTTCTTCTACCAGTCAGTGGCTCTGATGACATTGGCACTCAGAGCTGCCGCTCAGATTCCACAAGCGTCGGTGCCAGGAACCCCAGCCCAACGGTGAAAAGTCCGATCAAGTGGGGTGAAACTCCTGATATGAATACTATTCTGAACCTGAGGTTCCGGTCTGATGCCCCATTTTTCCAGCCCTCAGGAATATCAGGTGGAGAAACAAGTCCCGGTCACCTCCGGGCAGTTCCTGCTCCCCCTCAAGGTCAGGTTGGTCTCTACACCCCACCAGTCAAAAGAGGCTGCTTTTATACTAGCCCTGTTTCTCATACACTTTCCTGCTTGATTTCACTTGCTCACTGTCATGGCCAGTACACCTTTGATGATTAGCCCTTCACGGTCTGGTTTGAAGATCCCATTTTTACACCCAACTCTATTCCCTCTTTCCATCAGCCACCAAACTCCACATTCCTGATGAAGGGCTTTTGCCCGAAACGTCGATTTTCCTGCTCCTCGGATGCTGCCTGACCTGCTGTGCTTTTCCAGCACCACTCTAATTTTGACTCTAACCTCCAGCATCTGCCGTCCCCACTTCTGTCAGCAAAATCCACAGCCCATGTGATGCAACAACTTCAACAAAAGTCCTGAGGAAGAACATGCAGGCAATACGAGCGACACTGTGACGAGACCCGGACACTTTCAGAACTACCTAGAAATACGAGGAGACCCGTGTAAGAGGAATGGACCAATGGGGAGGGGATGGAAGGTTTCGTTAACATTAGAGTTGGAGAGCAGGGCTTGAATTGTGTTTCAGCTCCAACCTGTTGCAAAGATTTGATTGAATCTGTGCCAGAAAATGCATTGCAACAATACTTCCTTGTTTAATAGGGCTGTGTTAGATCAACAAGCCAGTATAGATTTCTCTAATAGGCAGCTTCATTTATGTCCCTGGATCCAGCATCAGGATGTGGCCAGTACTAAGAGAGAGAGCCATTATGATAGAAGGCCTCCCTCCCAACGTGAATTGGTGCTGCCCACTCCCTCCCTGCTCTGTACTGAGACTCTTTGTGGGCTTTGATCTTTTCATCAAATCCCACAACCTTGTAAAACACAAACTGATTGTAATTACCGTTGGCTTTGCTGCTTTTCGAATGCTTTTAAAACTTACTCGGGTGCTAGTTTTCCATTGCTTGTTTCTTTTGGAGAATTCTAACTGAGATGGGTGCTCTGATTTCAATGCAATTAATCGCCCTATCATTTGACATCAAGATGTGTGACAATGCTATGGCTTTAAGAGGTGCATTCAGTCCTTGTTTTTATGAAGAAAGGTTGATAGAGAAGAGAGGAGCATTCTACTCAGAGGCAATAAAGTAACCACTTTGTGAGACCTGGAGTTTTCTTTTGTAAAAGTTGGAACAATAGAAGCAGCTTGAATGGGCGGAGTCAAGAACCAGAATTTTGAATTTAGCTTTTAGCCACAGTTGCTGGAGTCGTGAGGCTGGATGTGGAAGCATTTTCTCTCCCTCTCTGTGACAGCTAAAACCTGAGGTTCTCTTTCTGCTGTTAGAATTTGCATGTGAGAGAATCTATTTTACTGAATTTGCCTTTGCTGAGGGTGTGTTTATGGGATGTTACTACATTGGAACAATCACTGTTTAGTAGTTAAATAATCTATTATTGAGTTAAGTTTTCCAATCATGTTAAGTTATTCCAATTCTTTCTTTTGTTGCATCGTAACTACAGTTTCCAAATGAAGTGATGTTTGCTTCTGGAGTGGTAGTTTGGCCAATTGAATTGCAGCTGGAAAGCAATGCCTGACCCTTGACTTCATAATAAGAAAAAGCTAGGGTCTAGGCTATCTTCTTCACATAGTTTGAGGGGTTGGTCCATAACATACACAGAGTGAATGGTGCAGGTTCAGTCAGGATATTCACCATGACACTATAGACTTATGTCGTGCTTTGGTAAATCACCACAGGTTATCTTTAACTCAGCTACTTTGTCATGTTGTAGGTAAATCATGACAAGTTATTTTTAACTCAGCCACTTGCTAAAACATCTCACAGATAATCAAGGACTGAAACATTGATTTAAACCTTATTGCTCAGTTAAGCCTCACAGCCCGACTTGGCCATTAGCTGATTAATGATGGAATCTGGCCAGGATTTTAACAGCGTCTGACTCAGGAAATGTTTGATCCTTGCGCAGTGTTGGTCTTCTACTAACTTGTTCTGGCGTTGGATTCTTATTGAGTTTTCACTCTTTCAAACGTGACATGATTGATGATCCAAAAGATTTTTTCATCCCTGACACTGTGTAAACTTTGACACCACCAGACGCTGGCAAACCTCTAACCTCTCAGAATAAGAGAAGCAGGAACACAGGAGGAAGTTGGAGTCAAGATTAGAGTAGTGCTGGAAAATCCATTTGCTATAGCAGGTACAAAGGACAAACTAATCTCCTCCTGTAGGCGAAAGTGGGTACTGCAGATACTGGAGATTAAAGTCAAGATTAGAGTAATGCTGGAAAAGCACAGCAGGTCAGGCAGCACCCGAGGAGCAGGGAAATCGACATTTCAGGCAAAAGCCCTTCATCAGGAATCAGGAATCAGGAATTAATCACAGGAGGAGGTTAGTTTGTCCTTTGTACCTGCTGTAGCAAATGGATAATAGTACAGTCTGTTTTTGACCCCATCTTCACCCTCCCGCGATCTCTCCCTGTCCCTTCATTCCAATGCCTCAAACCCTATCAACCTCAATCTCTGATCGACCCAATGGTCGAGCAGGTAGAGAGGTTGAGAATTCCACAATCATGTCCAAGTGAAAGTGCATGTCCTCAACTTCATCCTAAATGGCCCTCTCGGCACAGCCTTACAGTGCCAGGATCCCGGGTTCAATTCCAGCCTGGGGTGACTGTCTGTGTAGAGTTTGCACATTGTCTGAGTGGGTTTCCTCTGGGTGCTCTGGTTTCCTCCCACAGTCCAAAGATGTGCAGGCCAGGTAGATTGACCATGCTAAATTACCCAGTGTTAGGTGCATTACTCAGAGGGAAGTGGGTTACTCTTCAGTGGGTCGGTGTGGACTTGTTGGGCCGAAGGGCCTGTTTCCACTCTGTAGGGAATCTAACCTAACCTTTGTAGTTTCCCCGTCAAGTTAATTAATGACCAGGTCACATCTCGTTTCTTGAAATATAGACCGGAATCCATTCTCAATCTCTCCTCAGAGAGTGATCCTTCTCTTTTCAGGAATCAGTCTCAGGAATCTTCATTATATTCTCCCTCAAACAAACACATTCTTCCTTTGGTCAGAAGACTAGAACTGTCCATTGCTCTCCAGTTAGGAGCTCATCAATTTTAGCTGTCAGTCCCTTCTTACTCTGAAACTGCAATGTCTTTATAACAATGGCGAACATACCATTTGCCTTACAGTTGGTTTGGCGTACCTGCCTGTTAACTTTCCGTGAAAGAAATGCCAGATCCGATTGAATGCGATAAGATACATGTCATTGGCTCTGTTTGCAGGGTTTCAAAGCTGACATCAAATAGTGAGTCTAAAATTAAACGGAAACAAAATGCTTTAAATTTAAACATTATGGAATATCCTTTGTTGTCATGTGGTACCAGATAACCTTTTGAGTTTTAATCTGGAGAATTATGTTCTGGTTCATCCAATTTCACAAGTGGAGAGTGGTAATGGTCGCTAAGTAGGCTTGAATTCGCGTAATGCTTTGGCAAAGCTTTTAGTCTTGCACTCATCAGGGCAATTAACAGTGGCATCTGTTGATGTTTTTAATCAGTCTAGAGTCATTGAGTCCTACAGCATGGAAACAGACCTTTTGGCCCAATCAGTCCATGCCAACCGAGTTCTCAAACTAAATTAGTCCCACCTGCCCCCTCCTGGCCCATGTCTCTCCAAACCTTTCCTATTCATGAACTTATCCAAACGTCTTTTATACGTTGTAACTGTACCTGCACCCACCACTTCCTCTGGCAGCCCGTTCCACACTCAAACCATTCTCTGTGTAAAACATTTGTCCCTCATGTCCTTTTTAAATCTTTGTCCTCCAACCTTAAAAAATATGTCCCTTTGTTTTGAACTCTCCAACCCCAGGATAAAGACCCTTGTCATTCTCCTTACTTATGCCCTTCATGATTTTATAAACTTCCATAAGGTCACCCCTCAACCTTCTGCACTCCAGTGCAAAAAGCCCCAGTCTTTCCAGTCTATTTTATAACTCAAACCCTCCATACCTGGCAACATCCTGGGAAATCTGTCCTGAACCCTCTCCAGTTTAATAATATCCTTCCTATAACAGGGAGACCAGAACTGGACACAGTATTCCAGAAGGGGCCACACCAATGTCCTGTACAACCTCAACATGACGTCCCCAACTCCTACACTCAAAGGGCTGAGAAATGAAAGCAAGCATGCTAAATACATTCGCAACCCCCCCTGTCTACATGTAATAGGAGAAAGTGAGGACTGCAGATGCTGGAGATCAGAGTTGAGAGTGTGGTGCTGGGAAAGCGCAGCAGGTCAGGCAGCATCCAAGGAGCTGTAGAATCAACGTTTCAGGCAAAGGTCTGATGAAGAGCTTATGCCTAAAACGTTGATTCTCCTGCTCCTCGGATGCTGCCTGACCTGCTCTGGTCTTCCTGTCCATATGTAATGCAAATTTCAAAGAATTATGCTCCTGAACCCCTAGGTCTCTCTGTTCTATAAAAGTACTCAAGTCCTTGTTTTTACTTTCGTAAGTCTTGCCTTTGTTTGTTTTATCGAAATGTTTATCCAACTCCATTTCCCACTCATCAGCCTATTGATCAAGATTGTGGGCAGCACGGTGGCACAGTGGTTAGCACTGCTGCCTCACAGCGCCGGAGACCCGGGTTCAATTCCCGCCTCAGGCGACTGACTGTGTGGAGTTTGCACATTCTCCCCGTGTCTGCGTGGGTTTCCTCTGGGTGCTCCGGTTTCCTCCCACAGTACAAAGATGTGCAGGTCAGGTGAATTGGCCATGCTAAATTGCCCATAGTGTTAGGTAAGGGGTAAATGTAGGGGTATGGGTGGGTTGCGCTTCGGCGGGTCAGTGTGGACTTGTTGGGCCGAAGGGCCTGTTTCCACACTGTAATGTAATGTAATCTAATCTCTTTTCTAATGTTAGATCATCTTCTTTACCAACTTTGGTGTCACCCGCAAGGTTACTGTATGCGCCCACCACTGGGACAGCTACAGTTACGGCTTCATTTCTCCTGGTGCGTGAGCAAATATTAACAGTTTGCTACAAGATCCTTCAGCAGCTGCAGCATACAACCTGAGAAAAATCATTTGAAGCTGAGACTATGACTGGTCGAGGAGTTGCCATTGGCAAACCTCTTAGTGCACACACTCTTCATCGACAGGTTAAAAGACACTGTACTATCACAGCACCCTGACAAACTGCCCTGGAAATGAAGCCCCACCATTCGCACAGTCATCACAAGCATGAAAGAATTGAACCAAGCTATCTAAAGTTCCCAAATTAAATGTGTGTCAAACCCATGTTAAAAATAGAAAATGCTCACTAAAGTTCTTAGAAGAAAACAACTCTTTATTGCAAATGGATTGTTTTTAAATGATGGGTCCAAATAAAAGCAGAATTGTGAAGATGTAATGTAAAGTCTACCTTTTTTTTTAAAAGAAAAATCCTCTTCTCATACAGGAAATACCTGGGAATTACAGACTAGTCACTCTGACCTCTGTTGTAAGCAAGTTACTGGAAAGGATTCTGAGAGTTGGGATTTATGACTGTTTGGAAAAACATAGTTTGACTAAAGATAGTCAGCGTGGCTTTGTGAGGGGCAGGTCATGCCTCACAAAACCTAATGAGTTCTTTGAGGATGTGACAAGACGAGTTGACGAAGCTCAAGCAGTGGAGGTGGTGTGTGTGGATTTCAGTAAGGCACTTGATAAGGTTCCCCATGGTAGGCTCATTCGGTAAGTTAGGAGGGATGGGATACAGGGAGATTTGGCTGTATGGATACAGAATTGGCTGGCTGAGAGAAGACAGCGAGTGGTAGTGGATGGAAAGTATTCTTCCTGAAGGTCAGTGACTAGTGGTGTCCCACAGGGATCTGTCCTTGGGACTCTGCTCTTTGTAGATTTTATAAACGACTCGGATGAAGAAGTGGAAGGGTGGGTTTGTAAGTTTGCCGATGATAGTGTCGAGGGCTGTTGCAGTCAACAACAAGAAATTGACAAGATGCAGACCTGGGCTGAGAAGTGGAAGATGGAGTTCAACTTGGATAAATATGAAGTGACTCCTTTCGGAAGGTCAAATTTGAATGCTGAGCACAAGGTTAAAGTCAAGATTGTTGGCAGTGTGGAGGAACAGCAGGATCTTGAGGTCCATGTACAAAGTTGCCACCCAGGTTGATAGGCGACGACAACGGATGAATGGGCACCGCACAACAATCAACAGACAGGAGGGTTCCCTCCCAGTTGGGGAACACTTCAGTGGTCCAGGACATTCAGCCTCGGACCTTCGGGTGACCATCCTCCAAGGTGGACTTCGGGACAGGCAGCAGAGGAAAGTGGCCGAGCAGAGGCTGATAGCTAAGTTCGGTACCCATAGGGAGGGCCTCAACCGGGACCTTGAGTTCATATCACATTACAGGTGATCACCATTGCACTACACACACACACACAGATATTCCTACACACACACACTCTCACATACACGGACACAGATACACACAGACGTGCACACAGACACCCACACACACCCTTATAGACACAAGACTCCCACACATACACCCCCTCACAGACTTAAGACACTCTGCACTCACTACACACACACACTTTCTCACACTCACAACCCCCACCCCAGACAGACACACACACAGACAGACAAAGACCCACATGCACACATATATATTGTGTGTGGTGAATTTTTTTGGTACTTTCAGAGTTACAATTGCACTTTGCTCAAAAACCACATAGATTCATGTCGAACTCTGAGCTCAAAAACTGCATGAATTTATGTAAAACTCTGTTATTTCACTTTTTAGATTGGAATCAATCTAAACATCAGGTCATAGACAGAGAACACAGGGGGCTAACACCTTCAACATATTGTCTTGCTATCACCATTGTTAACAGCTAATCCGAGAATGCAACTTTAAAAAAAAGGGTTTTGTGATTTACACATGAAAGAAGTGAAACTATCACTGTATTCTAACAGATGAAAGGCTTAACAGACAATCAATTCTTCAATGTATAATTTCAGTTACATCACACTGCAAATTTTTGCTATAAATTCTGTGTTACGATCAAGCCCTCCACAATCACCTGATGAAGGAGCGTTGCTCCGAAAGCCAGTGTGCTTCCAATTAAACCTGTTGGACTATAACCTGGTGTTGAGGAGAAAGTGAGGTCTGCAGATGCTGGAGATCAGAGCTGAAAATGTGTTGCTGGAAAAGCGCAGCAGGTCAGGCAGCATCCAGGGAACAGGAGAATCGATGTTTCGGGCATAAGCCCTTCTTCAGGAAAGGTGTTGTGTGATTTTTTAACTTTGTACACCCCAGTCCAACACTGGCATCTCCGAATCAGGTTGATAGGGTTTGTGAAGAAGGCGTATGGTGTTTTGGCTTTCACTAACGGGGGGGGGGTTGAGTTTAAGGCCACAAGGTTTTGCTGCAGTTCTATAGAGCGCTGGTTAGACCACACTTGGAATATTGTGTCCAGTTCTGATCGCCTCATTATGGGAAGAATGCAACTGCTTTAGAGAGGGTGTAGAGGAGATTTACCAGAATGCTGCCTGGATTGGAGGGCATGTCTTATGAAGAGAGGTTGAGTGAGCCGGGCTTTTTACACTGGAGAGAAGAAGGAAGAGAGGTGACTTGATAGAGGTAATGAGAGGCATAGATAGAGTAGATAGCCAGAGACTTTTTCCAGGGCAGACCTGAGGGATCATAATTTTAAGGTGATTGGAGCAAGGTATAGGGGAGATGTCAGAGGTAGGTTATTTATGCAGAGAGTGGTGGGTGTGTGGAATGCACTGCCAGCAGTGGTAGTAGAGTCAGAGACATTAGGGACATTTAAGTGACTGCTGGACAAACACATGAACAGCTGTAAGTTGAGGGGTGTGTAGGTTGAGGGGTGTGTAGGTCAGATTGATCTTAGATTAAGATAAGCACTCAGCACAACATCATGGACAGTTGTGCTGGACAGTTCTATGTTCTATGCTCATACAAACAGTCATGCAAAGGGACAAGATGCAAAGATTACTGTTGGAAAGAAACAAAGATTGTGAGTGAAGCACCAGTCCAGACTGTCAGCATCAATGAGGTGGTTTCCTTCTGTTCTCTTAGTTCTTTTAGGCTCATTCAACACTTTGAGAAGAACCTGAACTTGTGGACACACCAGTCACCAACCTTTCATCCATTAATTGAGGTTCCACCCTGTCATTACCTCTTAAAATGGTCTTTACCCTGTGCCCTTTCAAGAAACTAATTCGTTCAGATAGATGTCTTTTTTCTTAATTCTCCACACTGTGAGTGGAGCATGAGAGAGATGTTTACTCCTTCACAGGCTGATGTTTCTACACAATTGTCCAAACACAAAGCTATTGGAGTCATGTTCAGCATCATCCACAACTCCTCAGGTACTGAAGCAGTCCGAGTTCTCATGCAACAAGATCTGGACAGTGTCCGGGCTTGGGCTGGCAATTGGCAAGTATCATTCACGCCAGATAATGACCGTCTCCAACAAGAGAAAATCTAACTATCGCCCTTTGACATTCAATGGTATTACCATCACTGAATCCCCCACTATCAACTTTGATAGCATTACCATTGACCAGGAATTCTACTGGACTCGCCATATAATACGATGGTTAAAACAGTAGGTGAAAATCTGGGAATACTGCAGCGAGTAACTCATGTCCTGACTCCCCAAAGCCTGTCCCACCATCGACAAGGCACAAGGCAGGGGAATGATAGAATACTCCCATTTCCTAGATGGATGCAGCCCCAACATCACTCAAGAAGCTCGGCATCATGCAGGGACAAAGCAGCAGCTCGATTAGCCCCACATCCACAATCATCCCCTCCCTCCCCCACTGACTTTCAGTAGCATCCACAAGACGCACTGCAGAAACTCACCTCAGACAGCTCCTTCCAAAGCCATGACCACTTCCACATTGAAGGACAAGGGCAGCAATCACACAGGAACACCTGCAGGTTCCCCTCCGAGCCACTCCCCATCCTGACATGGAAATATATCGCTGTTCATTCAGTATCACTGGGTCAAAAACCAGGAATTCCCTCCCCAAAGAACATTGTAGGTCTATCGACAGCACATGGACTGCAGCTGTTGAAGGAGGCAACTCACCCTCACCTTCTCAAGGGGGGCAACTAGGGATAAGCAGTAAATTCTGGGCCTAGTCAGTGATACGCACATCGCATGAATGAAAAGAGCACAAACGCAGGTGAGATGCACCTCATTGAGATCAACTGGTGATCTGGGATGAATTTACACTCAATTTAGTTTTCAAGCTAAATTGTGTTGTCAATTATGGTGAAAAAGACAAGGATTACTGTCACATAAAGACTTAAATAAAACACCCATTATCATCATAGTTCTCCCTGTATTTGATATGAATTCAGTTTTAAGTCCTGCATGCTCTCCCTTATAATTTATGAGAGCTTACAATTATTTACTTCTGTTGGTGAGAGAGCATTAGAGGCGAGTCAAAAAGTTTGCTAAGAGTGATGGTAGATCTCCTTCAAGCAAATAATTAGGGGGGAGGCAATGGCCGAGTGGTATTAGCGTTGGGCTGTTAATCCAGAGACCCAGATAATCTTCTAGGGACCTGGGTTCAAATCCCACCATGGCAGGTAGTGGAATTTGTTTCAATGCAAATTTGGAATTAAAAGTCTAACAATGTTGGGAAAAGCCTATCTGAATCACTTCATATCCTTCAGGGAAGGAAACTGCCATCCTACATGTGACTCCAGACCCACAGCAATGTGGTTGACTCTTAGCCACCCTCTGAGCAATAAATGTTGGTTTTGCCAGTGACGTCCTCGTGCCGTGAATGAATACAAAAAAAAATTGGGTGGAGGGGCAGTGATGATGAGAGAAGACCTTAGCTTTTGTGCTGATGTTCAAATCCAGTGAAGTGGGAATGCTGGGAGAAGGGGTGTTCAAAAAGGGCATTGCCACTTGGCTTCATTGGACAAGGGCTGAGAATCAAGGACAAGATTGGAATGACAGGAAAAGGAGAGGAAGGGAGGATGCCGCTGACAGTGCCGACGCCTGTGGCCCAACGCATCTGAAAGCAAACAAAAAGCCTTTTCTGGTTATTGTATTGAAAAATACATTGAAAGTGAAAGTGTGGATGGAGGGTTTGAGATAGAATGAGTGAATGTGGCCTCAGACAGAGGGGAAAAGTGATGGTAAATGGCTGAAGAGTGTGGCATGGAGACTGCAGACATGATAGCCAAGGGAAAACATCGCTCAACAGTTACTCTAGAAATCCAGGTAATGTTCTGTGGGGGTAAGTTCAAATCCCTGCCATGGCAGATGGTTACAATTTGAATTCACACACAAATCTGGAAATTAAAGTCTAGTTATTACCAAGTAACAATTGTTGCTTGTCAAGAGAAAGCCCTTCTTAGAATCCCTACGGCCCAACAAGTCCACACCGACCCTCCGAAGAGTAACCCACCCAGACCCATTCCCCCATCCTATATTTACCTCTGACTAATTCACCCTAACCTACACATCCCTGAAATGCTATGGGCAATTTAGCATGGCCACTTCAACCTAACCGACACACCACTGAACACTATGGGACAAGTTAGCATGGCCAATTCACCCTAACCTGCACATCCCTGGCACTATGGGACAATTTCCCATGGCCAATCCACCCTAACCTGCACAGCCCTGGGCACTAAGGGACAATTTAGCATGGCCAATCCACCCTAACCTGCACAACCCTGGCACTATGGGACAATTTCCCATGGCCAATTCACCCGAACCTGCACAGCCCTGGACACGATGGGACAATTTCCCATGGCCAATCCACCCTAACCTGCACAGCCCTGGACACTATGGGACAATTTCCCATGGCCGATCCACCATAACCTGCACATCACTGGACACTATGGGACAATTTCCCATGGCCAATCCACCCTAACCTGCACATCCCTGGACACTATGGGACAATTTCCCATGGCCGATCCACCCTAACCTACACATCCCTGGGCACTATGGGACAATTTCCCATGGCCAATCCCCGCTAACCTGCACAGCCCTGGACACTATGGGACAATTTCCCATGGCCAATCCACCCTAACCTGCACATCACTGGACACTATGGGACAATTTCCCATGGTCAATCCACCCTAACCTGCACATCCCTGGGCACTATGGGACAATTTCCCATGGCCGATCCACCATAACCTACCCATCTCTGGGCACTATGGTACAATTTCCCATGGCCAATCCCCCCTAACCTGCACAGCCCTGGACACTATGGGACATTTCCTATGGCCAATCCACCCTAACCTGCACATCACTGGACACTATGGGACAATTTCCCATGGTCAATCCACCCTAACCTGCACATCCCTGAGCACTATGGGACAATTTCCCATGGCCGTTCCACCATAACCTACACATCCCTGGGCACTATGGGACAATTTCCCATGGCCAATCCCCCCTAACCTGCACATCCCTGGACACTATGGGACAATTTCCCATGGCCAATCCACCCTAACCTGCACATCCCTAGGCACTATGGGACAATTTCCCATGGCCAATCCACCCTAACCTGCACATCCCTGGGCACTATGGGACAATTTCCCATGGCCAATCCACCCTAACCTGCACATCCCTGGACACTATAGTACAATTCCCCATGGCCAATCCACCCTAACTTGCACATCCCTGGACACCATGGGACAATTTCCCATGGCCAATCCACCCTAACCTGCACATCCCTGGGCACTATGGGACAATTTCCCATGGCCGATCCACCATAACCTACACATCCCTGGGCACTATGGGACAATTTCCCATGGTCAATCCACCCTAACCTGCACATCCCTGGGCACTATGGGACAATTTCCCATGGCCTATCCACCATAACCTACACATCTCTGGGCACTATAGTACAATTTCCCATGGTCAATCCACCCTAACCTGCACATCCCTGGGCACTATGGGACAATTTCCCATGGCCGATCCACCATAACCTACACATCCCTGGGCACGATCGGACAATTCCCCATGGCCAATCCCCCCTAACCTGCACATCCCTGGACACTATGGGACAATTTCCCATGGCCAATCCACCCTAACCTGCACATCCCTGGGCACTATGGGACAATTTCCCATGGCCAATCCACCCTAACCTGCACATCCCTGGACACTATGGGACAATTTCCCATGGCCAATCCACCCTAACCTGCACATCCCTGGACACTATAGTACAATTCCCCATGGCCAATCCACCCTAACCTGCACATCCCTGGACACCATGGGACAATTTTCCATGGCCAATCCACCCTAACCTGCACATCCCTGGGCACTATGGGACAATTTCCCATGGCCGATCCACCATAACCTACACATCCCTGGGCACTATGGGACAATTTCCCATGGTCAATCCACCCTAACCTGCACATCCCTGGGCACTATGGGACAATTTCCCATGGCCAATCCCCCCTAACCTGCACATCCCTGGACACTATGGGACAATTTCCCATGGCCAATCCACCCTAACCTGCACATCCCTGGGCACTATGGGACAATTTCTCATGGCCAATCCACCCAAACCTGCACATCCCTGGACACTATAGTACAATTCCCCATGGCCAATCCACCCTAATCTGCACATCCCTGGACACCATGGGACAATTTCCCATGGCCAATCCACCCGAACCTGCACATCCGTGGGCACTATGGGACAATTTCCCATGGCCAATCCACCATAACCTACACATCCCTGGGCACTATGGGACAATTTCCCATGGCCAATCCACCCTAACCTGCACAACCCTGGGCACTATGGGACAATTTCCCATGGCCAATCCACCCTAACCTGCACAACCCTGGGCACTATGGGACAATTTCCCATGGCCAATCCATCCTAACCTGCACATCCCTGGACACTATGGGACAATTTCCCATGGCCGATCCACCATAACCTACACATCCCTGGACACTATGGGACAATTTCCCATGGCCAATCCACCCTAACCTGTACATCCCTGGTCACTATGTGACAATTTAACATGGCCAATCCACCCGAACCTGCACATCCCTGGGCACTATGGGACAATTTCTCATGGCCAATCCACCCTAACCTGCACATCCCTGGACACTATAGTACAATTTCCCATGGCCAATCCACCCTAACCTGCACATCCCTGGGCACTATGGGACAATTTCCCATGGCCAATCCACCCTAACCTGCACATCCCTGGACACTATGGTACAATTCCCCATGGCCAATCCACCCTAATCTGCACATCCCTGGACACCATGGGACAATTTCCCATGGCCAATCCACCCTAACCTGCACCTCCCTGGGCACTATGGGACAATTTCCCATGGCCGATCCACCATAACCTACACATCCCTGGGCACTATGGGACAATTTCCCATGGCCAATCCACCCTAACCTGCACAACCCTGGGCACTATGGGACAATTTCCCATGTCCGATCCACCATAACCTACACATCCCTGGACACTATGGGACAATTTCCCATGGCCGATCCACCCTAACCTGTACATCCCTGGGCACTATGGGACAATTTAACATGGCTAATCCACCCTAACCTGCACATCCCTGGGCACTATGGGACAATTTCTCATGGCCAATCCACCCTAACCTGCACATCCCTGGACACTATAGTACAATTTCCCATGGCCAATCCACCCTAACCTGCACATTCCTGAACACTATGGGACAATTTCCCATGGCCGATCCACCATAACCTACACATCCCTGGACACTATGGGACAATTTCCCATGGCCGATCCACCCTAACCTGCACATCCCTGGGCACTATGGGACAATTTCCCATGGCCAATCCACCCTAACCTACACACCTTTCAACTGTGGGAGGAAACCGGAGCGCCAGGAGGAAACCCACACAGACACTGGGAGAATGTGCAAACTCCACACAGACAGTCGCCCGAGGGTGGGATCAAACCTGGATCCCTGGTGCCGGGAGGCAGCAGTGCCAAGTACCCGTGCCACCCCTTCTGGTTTACTGGTGCCCTTCAGGAAAGGGAAAATGAAGTCTCTACCGAGTCAGACCCTCACAAGTCATGACTGAGTCATGACACAAAGCTGGGTGGCAGGGTGAAATGTGAGGAGGATGTTAGGAGATTACAGGGTGACCTGGACAGGCTAGGTGAGTGGACAGATGCATGGCAGATGCAGTTTAATGTGGATAAATGTATGGTGATCCACTTTGGTTTCAAGAACAGGAAGGCAGATTACTACCTAAATGGAGTCCAGTTAGGTAAAGGGGCAGTACAACGAGATCTGTGTGTTCTTGTACATCAGTCAATGAAGGCAAGCATGCAGGTACAGCAGGCAGTAAAGAAAGCTAATAGCATGCTGGCCTTCATAACAAGAGGAATTGAGTATAGAAGCAAAGAGTTCCTTCTGCAGCTGTACTGGGCCCTGGTGAGACTGCACCTGGAACATTGTGTGCAGTTCTGGTCTCCAAATTTGAGGAAAGACATTCTGGCTATTGAGGGAGTGCAGCATAGGTTCACGAGGTCAATTCCCGGAATGGCGGGACTATCTTACGCTGAAAGATTGGAGCGACTGGACCTGTGTACGCTTGAGTTTAGAAGGCTGAGGGTGGATCTGATTGAGACATATAATATTATTAAAGGATTGGACACTCTGGAGGCAGGAAGCATATTTCCGCTGATGGGTGAGTCCCGAACCAGAGGACACAGCTTAAAAATAAGGGGTAGGCCACTTAGTACAGGGTTGAGGAGAAACTTCTTCACCCAGAGAGTGGTGGGTGTATGGAATGCTCTGCCCCAGAAGGCTGTGGAGGCCCAGTCTCTGGATACTTTCAAGAAAGAGATGGATAGAGCTCTGAAGGATAGTGGAATCAAGGGTTATGGAGATAAGGCAGGAACAGGATACTGATTGAGGATGATCAGCCATGATCATAGTGAATGGTGGTGCTGGCTTGAAGGGCAGAATGGCCTACTCCTGCATCTATTGTCTATTGTCTATTGTCTCACATGCAACTCCAGCCCCACCACAATATGGTTGACACATGACTGCCCTCTGGGCAATTAGGGAGGGGTAAAAAACTGCTGACATAACGTGATGAGCTTTAATAACTGTTCAAGGATTGAAGAAATCAACAAAAGGTTTGTTGTTAAACGCAGAAAGAAGCAGCAAGAAATCTGGAATAAACATTTGAAGGACAAGGACAAATGTATACAGGAATTGTCGGCAATGAGCCGCGCCTGGGTGTCAGGATTACATGAACAACGCCAACTGCTGTGATACCGGCCCTGATAAACTGGCTGCTTCAATGGCCAAAAGAACAAAGATTATCCTGCCAAAGAATTTAAGGAGTTAAACACAGGAAATCTGTATCTTCCAACTCACAATCAATTCTAAATTGAACAGGAAAGCTCCTTCTGATGATGCTATGAACAGGAACTTATCCATAAACCATTGGAAAATGAGACCAACAAACAGTAGGATTCTGGGTAAACTCCGGAGTCAGCCACAAGCAGGTTTAAGAACTATACCCGGGAGTGTCAGAATGGTGTGACATCTCCTTCAGTCCCTTAGCATCTCAGAATCACACACTGGTGCGATTAACAAGTTATTAAAGGAAGCAGGAAAGAGTGGTTGAAAATAAACTGAAAGAACTGCGGATGCCGTACATTAGAAACAAAAGCTGTAATTGCTGGAAAAGCTCAGCGGGTCTGACAGCATCTGTGGAGAGAAAACAGAGTTAACTTTTTGGGTTGAGTGACCCTTCCTGAGGACTCGGAATTCTGCTTTCTCTTCACCCATGCTGCACTTTTCCAGCAATTCTATCAATGTTCCACTCTGCTCTTCAGGGGATGCCATCAACAACGCTGCATTTCACGTTTAACATCTCAGAACTACACACTGGTGCGATTAACACATTAATAAAGGAAACTGTAAACTGAAAGAGCTGCGGATGCTGTACATCAGAAACAAAAAGCAGTTATTGCTGGAAAAGCTCAGCGGGTCTGACAGCATCGGTGGAGAGAAAACAGAGTTAACATTTCGGGTCATAGAGTCAGAGAGATGTACAGCACAGAAACGGACCCTTCTGTCCAACTCGTCCATGCCGACCCAGATATCCCAACCCAATCTAGTCCCACCTGCCAGCACCCGGCCCATATCCCTCCCAACCCTTCCTGTTCATGTCCCCATCCAAATGCCTCTTAAATGTTGCAATTGTACCAGCCTCCACCACTTCCTCTGGCAGCTCATTCCATACACGTACCACCCTCTACGTGAAAAAGTTGCCCCTTAGGTCCCTTTTATATCATTCCTCTCTCACCCTAAACCTGTGCCCTCTAGTTCTGGACTCCCCCACCCCAGGGAAAAGACTTTGTCTATTTACCCTATCCATGTCCCTCATGATTTTGTAAACCTCTATTAGGTCACCCCTCAGCCTCCGACGCTCCAGGGAAAACAGCCCCAGCCTGTTCAGCCTCTCCCTGTAGCTCAGATCCTCCAACCCTGGCAACATCCTTGTAAATCTTTTCTGAACCGAGTGGCCCTTCCTCAGAACTCGGAATTCTGGTTTCTCTTCACCCATGCTGTGCTTTTTCACCATTTCTATCAAATAAATATAACTTTCTCTAATATTTAAGGCCTTTAAATGTTGGATGAGTAGAGAGAAAATGTAAGTCAAATGAGAAAGGGGGGAGTTTCCACATGGGGTGCTGATATTACATTAGCTGATGGGACAGAAACCTACAGTAAAATCTCTCTGAGAATTAAGGAGGTTCTAGCTTATGCTTATAAAGATTAACTTGCTCACTCGAGGGGTCTTATTTTGGTTGCTACATTGAATACACTTTAAATTATTTTTTCAATACATTCTGACTTCCCTGGACATGGGTCTTAATCCTTCTTGTAGCTGACTCTGGTGTTTCCCCACAAGCTGGACTAACATTATTTCATTGTTTGTTGGTCTCACTTTTCAAAACACCTGGTTACTGGATAAATTTCTGTTCACAAAGCCATCAGAAGTAGCTTGTTCCACTGAGGCAAGGAAGGGATGGTAGATTGACGGAATCTTGAGTGACAAGGGATGTGGAACATCTAGTCAAGAGGAAGAAAGAGGCTTACTTAAGGTTGAGGAGGCAAGGATCAGACAGGGCTCTGGAGGGTTACAAGTTGGCCAGGAAGGAACTGAAGAATGGACTTAGGACAGCTAGAAGGAGGCATGAAAAAGCTTTAGTGGGAAGGATTAAGGAAAACCCTAAGGTGTTCTACACTTATGTGAAGAACAAGAGGATGGCCAGAGTGAGGGTAGGGCTGCTCAGTGATAGTAGAGGGAACTTGCGCCAGGAGTCAGAGGAAGTAGCTGAGGTCCTTAATGAATACTTTGTTTCAGTATTCACTACTGAGAGGCATCTTGATATTTCTGAGGACAGTGTGATACAGACTGATATGCTTGAATAGTTGATGTTAGGAAGGAGGATGTGCTGAAAATTTTGAAAAACACAAGGATAGATAAATCCCCTGGGCCAGACGGGATAAACCCAAGGTTACTTCAGGAAGTGAGGGAAGAGATTGCTGCGCCTTTGATGATGATCTTTTCGTCCTCACTGTCCACTGGAATAGTGCCAGGTGATTGGAGGGTGGCAAATGTTATTTCCGTGTTCAAAAAAAGGGAATATGGATAATCCTGGGAATGACAGACCAGTCAGCCTTACGTCAGTGGTGGGCAAAATATTGCAGAGGATTCTGAGAGACAGGGTTTGTGATTATTTGGAAAACCATTGTTTGGTTAGAGAATTTAGTCATTGCTCTGTGAGGGGCAGCTCATGCCTCACAAATCTTATTGAATTCTTTGAGGATGTGACAAAACACATTGATGAAGCTAGAACAATGGATGTGGTGTACATGGATTTTAGCAAGGTGTTTGATAAGGTTGTAGGAGAATGTGAGAACTACAGATGTTGGAGATCAGAGTTGAAGAGTGTGGTGCTGGAAAAGCGCAGCAGGTCAGGCAGCATCCGAGGAGCAGGAGAGTCAATGAGGCTTACGGGTTAAGGAGGCTAAGAGATAAATAGGAGGGAGTGGAGCTGGGAAGATGTTTGATAAGGTTCCCCACGGTAGGCTCATTCAGAAAGCAAGGAGGCATGGGATACAGGGAAATCTGTCTGTCTGGATGCAGAATCAGCTGGATCACAGAAGACAGAGGGTGGTAGTAAATGGTATGTCTTCAGCCTGGAGCTCAGTGGCAAGTGATATGTTCCACAGGGATCGGTTCTGGGACCTCTGCTCTTTGTGATTTTTATAAATGACTTTGATGAGGAAGTGGAAGGGTGGGTTAGTAAGTCTGCCAATGACATGAAGGTTGGTGGAGTTGTGGATAGTGTGGAGGGCTGTTGTAGGTTGCAGTGGGACATTGACAGGATGCAGAGCTGGACTGAGAAGTGGCAGATGGAGTTCAACCTGGAAAAATGTGAAGTCACTCATTTTGGAAGGTGGAATTTGAATGCAGAATACAGAGTTAAGGCAGGATTCTTGGCAGGGTGGAGGAACAGAGGGATCTTGGATCCACGTCCATAGATCCCTCAAAGTTGCCACCCAAGTTGATTGGGTTGTTAAAAAGGCATATGGCGTGTTAGCTTTCGTTAGCAGGGGGATTGAGTTTAAGAGCCATGAGGTTACGCTGCAGCTCGATAGAGCCCTGGTTAGACCACACTTGGAATATTGTGCTCAGTTCTGGTCACCTCATTATAGGAAAGATGTGGAAGCTTTAGAAAGGGTGCAGAGGAGATTTCCCAGGATGCTGCCTGGACTGGAGGGAATGTCTTATGAGGAAAGGTTGAGGGAGCTAGGGATTTTCCCATTGGAGCGAAGAAGGATGAGGGGTGACTTGTTAGAGCTGTACAAAATGTTTAGAGACATAGATAGAGTGGATAGCCAGAGACATTTTCCCACGTGAAAATGGCTATCACGAGGGGTCAGAACTTTAAGGAGATTGGAGGAAGGTATTGGGGGGATGTCAGAGGCAGGTTCTTTACACAAAGAGTGGTGGGCGCGCGGAATGAACTGTCAGCGGTAACAGTAGAGTAGAGGGATATTTAAGCGACTCTTGGATAGGCATATGGATGATAGTAAAATAAAGGGTATGTAGGTTAGTCTGACCTTAGAGTAAAAGGATAAAAGGTCGGCACAACATCGAGGGCTGAAAGGCCTGTACTGTGTTCTACTGTTCTGTGTTCTATGATTGTCTGTAACATTTATTAATAAGTAGTCAAATTAAAGGTAACTTGTGGTGATTTCCACGCAGCAGTGGACATGAACAAATGAAAACTACTCAGCCAGAGCTGAAATTCCGAACATCTTGGAGAGATCAGGAACACAAAGGTTGTCAAATAAAGGACCGACCCCTTATATCGCAGCAAATCATGGGTTACAATGTGCAAAATAAATTCCCAGTGCATGCCCCATCCCCCAGCCCAGCCACCTACAGATGTCAGTGTTCTGTCGATCATGACCCAAAAAAAGGGAGATGAGATTGGCACGTGATCACGTTATCGTCTGCACAGTGTATAAATTGAGAGCTGGTCTTCCTTCAGTCTTCACATTGTCAGAGAGAGGTGTGGAGGCTGCATCTCTCGTCGTCAAACCCTCTCGTTGTCAAACTCTCTCGTCGTCGTTAGCCGAACTGAGAAACCTCACAAAAAATGATGTGGTCCCTGTCGACATTTTTATTGGTCTGCAGTTGCTTGCAAGTGGCCCTGAGCGGTAAGTAATCTTGAAGTGATCCTAAACGTGTTTCCAGTGAGGGTAGGATCTATACAGAGCAAGGAGGTTGAGTGACTCAAGCATTTCAGGCTTTAATACATTTTACTTGATCATTGAAATGTAAATTTTATCGTTTAGTTTATAACTCCAATAAGTATGTTATTTGATCTGGAGAGGGTTCTGAAAAGATTTACTAGGATGATGCCGAGAATGAGAGTTTGAGAAATAAAAACTAAACTGGAAAGAATAGGACGTAGATTATTGGAGTGTAGGAGTTTGAGCAGTGACCATATGCAGGTTTATAAAATCACGAGATGCATTGATAGGGTGAATAGACAAGGGTCGTTTCCCTAGTGGTGAGGGAGTTCAACTCTAGCGGACATATTTTTAAGGTGAGAGGAGAAAGTTTTAAAAAGGACATGGGGGGGCGGGGGGTGCAAATTCCTTCACACAGAGAGTGGTTCATCTGTGGAATGCACTGTCTGAGGAAGTGGTGGATCCGGGTACAGTTGCAACATTTAAAAGACATTTGGACAGGTTCATGAATAAGAATGGAGTGGAGTGATCTCGGCCAAGTGCAGGCAGTTGGGATTAGTTTAGATTAATCTGGTGTGGGAACATGGCTGGTGTGAACTGACTGGTCCAAAGGCTCTGTTTGTGTGCTGTATGAGTCTATGACTCTGTTTCCAGTGTCCCCAGTATTTTGTTTTCTACTGGGATAAGGCTAAATTGAAACAGCAGCACAACTAGTTAGTATTAAAACAAAATCTTGACAGTGCAGGAAAACTAAAGGGGAAGGAGCTGCAAGATGGAAACAAGGGTTAACTCATGCCTGTGGGTCATAAATGACCACTCTAACTGCAGTGCGCTGAGGACAGGACTAAATACTGGGAAATGATAAGTAATTTGAGGTGGCACAGTGGCTCAGTGTTGCCTCACAACACCAGCGACCCTGGTTCAATTCCCACCTCGGGTGGCTGTCTGTGTGGCGTTTATACATTCTCCCTGTGTCAGCATGGGTTTCCTCTGGGTGCTCCTGTTTCCTCCCACAATCCAAAGATGTGCAGGTCAGATAAATTGGCTGCACTAAATTGTCCAGAGTGTGAGGTGCGTTAGTCAGGGGTAAATATAGGGGAATGGGTCTGGGTGGGTTACTCTTTGGAGGGTCGGTGTGGACTTGTTGGGCCAAAGGGCCTGTTTCCATACTGTAGGGAATCGAATCTAAACTTACAGAGGGCGAGAGCCAGTGACTTGTACCAGCGCCCCATCAATATGATGCAGCTTGAGCTCATATTGGTGTTCAGAGGGGAAACCGTGTGTTTCAGCTTCTAAACCAAACAGCCCTGGCTTCATTCCCGGCCAGGTCTTGACGTTGAAGGTCGGTGTGTTCGTAAGCCAATAGTTAACCAACATGCCGAGTCTTCCAGTACAGGCCAGTCCGGGATGGCGATGGGTGTTGGGGGTATGGGCTGGTGAAATCTAAAACTTGTGTAAGACCCAGCTGAGCTTCAGGGAATTGGATGCTAATGACAGACTAGGGCATCCAGACTTCCAGGTTTCTGAGTGTGACTGTTTCAGGGCAGGAGCGTAACTGAAAGGCAGCCGCTATAGAACAGTTACCCATAAATCTAATTAGGAATTCAGGGGAAAATGTGTCACTCCTAGAGACAGAAGAAGGGGAGCATAGATGGGCTTCAGATTGGTTCCACAGGTCAGCGCAACATTGAGGACCAAGGGGCCTGTACTGTACTGGGCTGGAATGTTCTGTGGTCTGTGTTCAATGGTCTATATCTGGACGGATATGGTGATAGGGCAAGATGAATGGGAGATGGTGAGGACTTCTGTGTAGGGCATGAAAATACGTATAATGTTGATAGGCTGAATGGCCTGCTTCTTTACACTGGGGAAATTGTCCCATAGTGCCCAGGGATGTGCAGGTGAGGGTGGATTGGCCATGGGAAATTGTCCCATAGTGTCCAGGGATGTGCAGGTTAGGGCGGATTGGCCATGGGAAATTGATCCATAGTGTCCAGGGATGTGCAGGTTAGGGTGGATTGGCTATGGGAAATTGTTGAGAGTGTGGCCCTGGGAAACCCTTATTCCTGATAAAGGGTTTGTGCCCAAAACAATGATTCTCCTGCTCCTCGGATGCTGCCTGACCTGCTGTGCTTTTCCAGCACCACACTCTCGACTCTGATCTCCAGCATCTGCAGCTCTCACTGTCTCCATGCTAAATGCTCCCATAGTGTCCAGGGATGTGTGGTGAGGTGCATTAGTCAAGGATAAATATGGGATAGTAGGGCAGGGGAATGGGCCTGGGTGGGTTACTCTTCGGAGGGTCAGTGTTGGGCTGAAGGGCCTGTTTCCACACTGTAGCGATTCTGATGCTTTCCTCTTCCAGACTTGACCTGCAATCCGATCGAGGGAAACCTGAAACAAATCGATGCCGGGAATGGGCAAGTCTTTGGAGTGAGTGCAAATGGATCGGTTTACACCAGGCATGTTGGCACCTGGGTGTTGGTTCCCGGGAACCTGGCACACGTGACAGTGGGTCCAGCTGGAGTCTGGGGCGTCGACAGTGCTCACATCGTCTACAGAAAACGGGGAGGATCCTGGGTGGTTATGGATGGTAAGAGAGCGGAACCTTCCGAAACTCATTAAGATCCGGCCTCCCTGTTTCACGGGGAGCAGTCCTCAGCTTAGGGCCTGCTGGGCACAATTCCAAAACAATGGAGGTGCTTCTTAAGTCCGGGATGAGGACAAATGGTTTCCCTCATTGGACAGTGATTCTTTGGAGTTTTCTATCTCGGAGAGCTGTGGGAGTTCATTATTTCAGCACTTTTTAAAGCAGACGATGATACACCCTTTGACTGAAGGGGTAAATGTACACAGAAGGCATTAAAATAGTCCACTGTTGTTTACATGAGAGACAGACTCTCTGCCCCCTCCCTCAACTGTGGTGGAGGTGGCTCAATGGTTAGCACTGCTGCCTCACAGCACCAGGGTTCCGAGTTCGATTCCAGCCTCATGTGACTGTCTGTGTGGAGTTTGCACATTCTCCCCGTGTCTGTGTGGGTTTCCTCCGGGTGCTCCGGTTTCCTCCCACAGTCCAAAGATGTGCAGGTCAGGTGAATTGACCATGCTAAATTGCCCTGAGAGTGTTTGGTGCATTAGTCAGGGGTAAATATCGGATAGAGGAATGGGTCTGGGTGGGTTACTCTTCGGAGGGTCGGTGTTGACTTGTTGGGCCGAAGGGCCTGCTTCCATACTGTAAGGAATCTAATCTATGATCCCAATCTTCAAATCAACAAGGAGGACTGCACCCATTGGGGTTTGGAGGTGAAAATAATTCATCTGATTTATTACTAATGGTCAAGATTAGAGTGGTGCTGGAAAAGCACAACAGGTCAGGCAGCATCCGGGGAGCAGGAAAATCGACATTTCGGGCAAAAGGCCTTCAGCAGGAAGGCTTTTGCCTGAAACGTCGATTTTCCTGCTCCTCAGATGCTGTCTGACTTGCTGTGCTTTTCCAAGCACCACTCTCATCTTGAATCTAATCTCCAGCATCTGCAGTACCCACTTTCACCTACTTTATTTCTAACAGGCCTGCTCAAACAGATCGATGCTGGTGGAAATGGTATTGTGGGTGGAGTTAACATGAATGATGACATCTTCTGTGTCCATCAAGATGAAGCAAGATCTGCAATCAGTATTTCCAGCCCAAATTACAATCACATTGATGGCAAACTGAAATACTACTCCTGTGGGATGTATAGTTGTTGGGGCGTTAGTGCAAACGATGATATCTTCTTCCGGTCAAAGGTGACATCGAGTCAATGTGCTGGAACTGAATGGCTGAAGGTGGATGGCAAGCTCTCAATGATCGAGACTGGGACAGACGGGAGTGTCTATGGTGTCAACAGTAACGGCAATGTCTACCGCAGGTACACTTCTAATTCTCACACCATCAGGCATTGCTTCCCATAGCATACGTAATGCACAAAACATTCCAAGACCTATGACAGGAATAATACAAACAGGAGATGTCAACAAACCATGTGAGACAGTGTTACTGCAGGAGGACCCAGGCTTGGTAGAGGGAGCTTGAAGGAGGAGGCAATAATGGATGGATTTTGAGGAGGGCTCCCAGAGCTCACTGGACCAGGCACTGACCTTAGAGCTGTCAATGGGCTCCTGGTGAAGAGTGCTTCAGGGAGGAAAGGGATCCCGGAGGGTCAGAGGAGCTGGACAAGGTAACAGAGACAGGGAGGAACTTATAGGAAGCAGTGTCAGAGCCTGAGGAATTTCCACACATAACTAGATTTGTCGGGGCTAGGTGAAGTTACAAAGTGGAGGAGATTAGTAAGGACTGCTGGAGGTTAGAAAGACAGCACTGTAGGGGTTAGAATAATTGTATAGATAGACAGGGGGCTAGGGGCTGAAGATATTGAGTGGGTGTAGGGGCTGGAGGGGGTTACAGAGATAGGTATTGGGGTACAGGGGCTGGAGGGGGTTACAGAGATAGGGAGGGGGTGTAGGAGCTGGAGGAGGTTACAGAGATAGGGACAGATGTAGGGGCTGGAGAGGGTTACAGAGATAGGGAGGGTGTGTGGGGGCTGGAGGGGGTTACAGAGATAGGGAGGGGGTGTAGGGGCTGGAGGGGGTTACAGAGATAGGGAGGGGGTATAGGGGCTGGAGGGGGTTACAGAGATAGGGAGGGGGTGTAGGGGCTGGAGGGGGTTACAGAGATAGGGAGGGGGTGTAGGAGCTGGGGAGGTTACAGAGATAGGGAGGGGGTGTAGGGGCTGGAGGGGGTTACAGAAATAGGGAGGAGGTGTAGGGGCTGGAGGGGGTTACAGAGATAGGGAGGGGGTGTAGGGGCTGGAGGAAGTTACAGAGATAGGGAGGGGGTGTAGGGGCTGGAGGGGGTTACAGAGATAGGGAGGGGGTGTAGGGGCTGGAGGGGGTTACAGAGATAGGGAGGGGGTGTAGGGGCTGGGGAGGTTACAGAGATAGGGAGGGATGTAGGAGCTGGAAGAAGTTACAGAGATAGGGAGGGGGTGTAGGGGCTGGAGGGGGATACAGAGATAGGGAGGGGGTGTAGCGGCTGGAGGAAGTTACAGAGATAGGGAGGGGGTGTGGGGGCTGGAGGGGGTGACAGAGATAGGGTGGGGGTGTAGCAGCTGGAGGAAGTTACAGAGATAGGGAGGGGGTGTAGGGGCTGGAGGAAGTTACAGAGATAGGGAGGGGGTGTAGGGGCTGGAGAGGTTTACAGAGATAGGGAGGGGGTGTAGCGGCTGGAGGAAGTTACAGAGATAGGGAGGGGGTGTAGGGGCTGGAGGAAGTTGCAGAGATAGGGAGGGGGTGTAGGGGCTGGAGGGGGTTACAGAGATATGGAGGGGGTGTAGGGGCTGGAGGGGGTTAGAGATAGGGAGGGGATGTAGGAGCTGGAGGGGGTTACAGAGATAGGGAGGGGGTGTAGGGGCTGGAGGGGGTTACAGAGATAGGGAGGGGTGCAACACTTTGTGGAATTCGAGAATTCTAAGTTTGAGTTGTCATTTGACTGGAAAGTGACAGAAGTTAATGAAAGCAGGGATAGGGGGAGTTGATGCATGAATGAGAGTTGGTACTCACATGAGAATGAGACAAGAGCGATTCATATGTGGGCGGCATCGTGGCACAGTGGTTAGCACTGACCCCGGTTCAATTCCCGCCTCAGGTCATTATCAGTGTGGAGTTTGCACATTCTCCCCGTGTCTGCGTGGGTTTGCTCTGGTTTCCTCCCACAATCCATGCTAAATATCCCATAGTGTCAGATGAAGGGGAATGGGTCTGGGTGGGTTGTTCTTCGATGGGTCGGTGTAGACTTGTTGGGCTGAAGGGCCTGTTTCCACACTGTAAGGAATCTAATTTAAAAACTTCACCAGGGTAAGGACTCGAAGGAATGCCTTGAGCTTTATAAGACCGGAATGTGGTGCTGAAAAAGCTCAGCAGGTCAGGCAGCATCCGAGGAGCAGGAGAATCGACGTTTCTGGTCAAAAGCCCACGTCACAAGATTTATAATGTCACTGTTCAAGTTGGGTCACTTCTATTTTTCAGAGATGGGATCACCTCCCAGAACCCTACTGGGACAACCTGGACTCACATCAACATTGGAGGGATACTCTTCAAGCACGTGACTGTGGATCTAGAAGAAATGTGGCTGGTTACTACCCTCAACAATATCATTCATTGCCAATAGCTTCAAGAAGCTGAAAGTGTGATCAAGAATCAATTTTAAAAAATCAGTTCTATAATTGAGTTGGGAAATGGTGTCGCTTATTTTCTTCTGAACTCTTGCTAAGATTAGCCTGCTAGTCCAACATTCCAAGGAATTGCCTCTGGCACAAGTGTAAGTAAACCGGCCCAGGAAGAATTTCATAGACGAGCAAATCAGACTCAAGACTCAAAGGGCGTGCACCAGAACAGCAGGAGGCCATTCAGCCCCAGTGAACACTGCTATATCAGAACAGGAGGTGGCTATTCAGCCCCAGTGAACACTGCTATATCAGAACAGGAGGAGGCCATTCAGCCCCAGAAACCTATTGCACCTGCTTATCAGCTTCTGCAGTTGAATAACCTCCTCCTGCTCTTGTTCTGGTGAGAGTTGTCGTTTGCAAACCCCCTGCATTTCCTTTTTCTTCCCTTTTGTCAAGAATCTGTGAAATCCACAATGAAAGCTCTGGAACAGGGAATGCTCATTAGACTTGCTGGCTGTTAACTGATTGCTGAGGAGGGCATGTTGGTCTGATGCTGCTCAAAAATAGCAAATACCAACAAAATGAATCATGGCCTTGGGGGTTGGTATAATGTCTGATCTCCTGGTTAAAGAGTGACAGGAGAGTGCTGTCAGAATTGGAAAGGTCAAAGGGGCTGCAATGGGAATTTTGGGAAACTGAGGTGCATTAAACCCATCAATGCATTGATCTTCTAATGTTGACATATATGTCTCCGCTGAATACTTTTTGCTGACCTGCATATTGATAGTGGTTTGATAGTTCAAATAAAGATTGTTTTGCAGATGAAAGCATGACAAACAGTGCCTTTCCATTAGTGTTTTTCGAGGAGCCACCCATATCTTATTATTCATCTCCAACAGGCATCAGAACACACTCCCATAAATGTGACCATGTTTAATGGTCTCTTCCTGTAAACGGTTGTCAGGACTGGATATTCTCTCGCTATTTCTAAGTGGATTTTAAATGGGATTCTCAGGCATTTCATTGAACTAGAGTGTGTGCACATTTTGATGTGTGTTCAGCCTCAACATAATTGGGATACATCGGAAGGAGGTTGTGAAACTTGAAAGGGTTTAGAAAGGATTTACAAGGATGTTGCCAGGGGGTTGGAGGGTTTGAGCTACAGGGAGGGGCTGAACAGGCTGGGGCTGTTTTCCCTGGAGCGTCGGAGGCTGAGGGGTGACCTTATAGAGGTTTACAAAATTATGAGGGGCATGGATAGGGTAAACCCCGGGCTTGGGGAGTCCAGAACTAGAGGGCATAGGTTTAGGGTAAGAGGGGAAAGATATAAAAGAGACCTTTTCAGTCGGACAGTGGTACGTGTATGGAATGAGCTGCCAGAGGAAGTGGTGGAGGCTGGTACAATGACAGCATTTAAAAGGCATCTGGATGGGGACATGAATAGGAAGAGTTTGGTGGGAATTGGGCCAGGTGCTGGCAGGTGGGACTAGATTGGTTTGGGATATCTGGTCGGCATGGACGGGTTGGGCCAAAGGGTCTGTTCCTGTGCAGTATATGACTTTATGACTCTTTAAGTATGTTGTGTAGCCACAGTCACAGTCACAAATATTTATTTGGCAGTACCTTCCAAGCAATCAACATGCAACACCTGACGGAACAGGACAGCAAATCCCACTCCCCGAATCACACTCTGTTCAGAATTGGATCTATATCACTGCTTCTTTGCAATGGAACTGGGTCAACATCATGAAAAGATCTCTGTAATCACTCTGGAGAATGGCAAAGGTTCAAAGAACACACCTCATCAACTTCAATACAATGATCATTAGGCATATTCAATAAAAGTCATGATGTACAAACCTAAAGATACAGGAAGGTGCTGTGAGCACACAGAATGTTAAGATGACACCTTACAGGAAAGATTGTTTTCAGGGCAAAAAGATTACAAACCACCAGGAACTGACTCAGTCTCCTCTCTCTCTCTCTCTCTCTCTCACACACATGATAAGTCTAAGGGATGACTTGATAGCAGGGTGATGGTATGACTCAGTGGTTAGCACTGCTACCGCACAGCGCCAGGGACCTGGGTTTGATTCCACACTTGGGTGACTGACCATATGGTGTTTGCATATTATTCCCCATGGCTACAAAGGTTTCCTCCCTAATTCTAAAGATGTGTAGGCTGGGGGTGGATTGGACATGCGAACTTGTCCATTGTATCCAAAAGAAGTGCAGGCTGGGTGGAAAATGCAAGGATAGGGCAAGTGGCATTTTGTTGGGATGCTCTTCGGAGGGTCAATCCTGAAGAAGGGCTCATGTCTGAAACATCGACTCTCCTCCTTGGATGCTACCTGATCTGCTGTGCTTTCTCCAGGGCCACACTCTTTAACTCTGACTCTCCAACACCTGCAGTCCTCACTTTTTCCTCTGTTTTGAAAAGTGAAACAAACAGCAGAATTTAGTTAGTTCAAGGTCAGGGTAAACTTCAGAATCAGGCACAGGAAGGATTAACACGTATCTCCAGGAGTGTCAGAGTGGTGTGACGTGCTTTTCTGATATGCTGTAGGTTTCCAGGGACTGGAAGAGGGATTTCTAAAAGCCAAAAACCCACCCAAATTCATTCCCATATTCTTGTGACAAACCTCAGAAGAGAGATAGAGTTCGAATTTCAATCACAGTCTTTTGGTTGTCTGACAAAGTAATAACACACAGGTAAATGTGATTTTGAATTAATAAATTACCTTACATCACTAGGGACCTGGGCTTGATTCAACTCTCGGGTGAGTATCTGTGTGGAGTATCCACATTCTCCCCATGTCTGTGTGGGTTTCCTCGGAGTGCTCCGGTTTCCTCCCACAGTCCAAAGATGTTTAGGCTTGGTGGATTGGCCATGGGAAATTGTCCCGTAGTTCCCGGGATGTTTAGGTCAGGTAGATTAAGAATGGAAAATGCAGGGTTTTGTGGGTAAGGTCAAGGGTGAGCCTGGGTGGGATGTCCTTTGCAGGGCTGGTGTGCACCTAATGGGCCAAATGACCTTCTTCCACAATGTAGGCATTGTATGAAATGTCTGAAGAGTGCATTTCACAGGCAACAAGTCTGACGGCACAAATTTTGGAAGAATAAAATAACAGCCTATGTGAACTGAGACTGTAAACAAAGCAGAAACTACCTTGATCAAACTACCTTACCACAGGGGCCGGTGCTGGACCTTTATTATTTTGTTATTTACATGAATGATTCAGATGGGAATAAACAAGACATGGTTAGTAAGTTTGCACATGATGCAAAGTTAAGAGGTATCTTTGATCATGAGAATGGCAATCAAACATTACACAAGGGTCATGACCAGATGGGGAAATATGCTGAGAATTGGGAAATGGGATGCAATTGGGAAATGGTGACTTTTACTCTAGTGATGGAGAGGGATAAGTGTGCACTGCAGGGCAAGAGTTATAGCTGGGGGCAGGGAAATTGTGATGCGGTGAGGCACGACTTAGGATGCGTGGCTTGGAAAAGTAGGCTTCAAGGGAAGGGTGCAATTGATATGTTCAAGGAGCAACTATTGAGTGTCATTGATAAGTATGTACCTGTCAGGCAGGGAGGAAATGGTCGTGTGAGGGAGCCGTGGTTTAATAAGGAATTGGAATCCCTTGTTAAGGGGAAGAGGGCGGCCTATGTAAAGATGAGGCGTGAAGGTTCAATTGGGGCGATTGAGATTTATAAGGTAGCCAAGAAGGATCTGAAGAGAGAACTAAGAGCAGCAAGGAGGGGACATGAAAAGTCCTTAGTTGGTAGGATTAGGGAAAACCCAAAGGCTTTCTATAGGTATGTCAGGAATAAAAGAATGACTAGGGTAGGAAGAGGTCCAGTCAAGGATAGTAGTGGGAAGTTGCGTGTGGAGGCTGAAGAGATTGGGGAGACACTGAATGAATACTTTTCGTCAGTATTCACTCAGGAACAGGACATTGTTGCCGATGTGAATATTGAGTCACAATTAATTAGAATGGACGGCTTTGAGGTATGTAGGGAAGAGGTGTTGGAAATTCTGGAAAGAGTGAAAATAGATAAGTCCCCTGCGCCTGATGGTATTTATCCCAGGATTCTCTGGGAAGCAAGGGAGGAGATTGCAGAGCCTTTGGCCTTGATTTTTATGTCCTCGTTGTCTACAGGAATAGTGCCAGAAGACTGGAGGGTAGCAAATGTGGTTCCCTTGTTCAAGAAGGGGAGTAGGGATAACCCTAGTAACTATAGGCCGGTGAGTCTCACTTCTGTTGTGGGCAAAGTCTTAGAGAGAATTGTAAGGGATAGGATTTATGAACATCTGGATAGGAATAATGTGATCAAGGATAGTCAGCATGGTTTTGTGAAGGGCGGGTCGTGCCTCACAAACCTTATTGAATTCTTTGAGAAGGTGACTAAGGAGGTAGATGAGGATAAAGCGGTAAATGCGGTGTATATGGATTTTAGTAAGGCGTTTGATAAGGTTCCCCATGGTAGACTACTGCAAAAAATACGGAGGTATGGCATTGAGGGTGAGTTGGAGGTTTGGATTAGGAATTAGCTGTCTGGAAGAAGACAGAGGGTAGTAGTTGATGGTAAAGGTTCATCTTGGAGTGCCGTTACTAGCGGTGTTCCGCAAAGATCTGTTTTGAGACCATTGCTGTTTGTCATTTTTATAAATGACCTGGAGGAAGGGCTAGAAGGTTGGGTGAGCAAGTTTGCGGACGATACGAAAGTCGGTGGAGTTGTTGACAGTGAGGAAGGATGTGTCAGGTTACAGCGGGATATAGATAAGTTGCAGAGCTGGGCAGAAAGGTGGCAAATGGAGTTCAATATAGGTAAGTGTGAGGTGATTCACTTTGGTAAGAGTAACAAAAAGATGGGGTACTGGGCTAATGGTCGGATACTTGGTAGTGTGGATGAGCAGAGGGATCTTGGTGTCCATGTACACAGATCTCTGAAAGTTGCCACCCAGGTAAATAGTACGGGAATGAAGGCATATGGCGTACTGGCTTTTATTGGTAGAGGAATTGAGTTCCGGAGCCCTGAGGTCATGTTGCAGTTGTATAAGACTCTGGTGCGGCCACATCTGGAGTATTTGTGTGCAGTTTTGGTCACCATACTATAGGAAGGATGTGGAGGCACTGGAACGGGTGCAGAGGAGGTTTACCAGGATGTTGCCTGGTATGGTAGGAAGATCGTATGAGGAAAGGCTGAGGCACTTGGGGCTGTTTTCATTGGAGAAAAGAAAGTTTAGGGGTGACTTGATAGAGGTGTACAAGATGATTAGGGGATTAGATAGGGTTGACCATGAGAACCTTTTTCCACGTATGGAGTCAGCTATTACGAGGGGGCATAGCTTTAAATTGAGGGGTGGTAGGTATAGGACAGATGTTAGGGGTAGATTCTTTACTTAGCGAGTCGTGAGTTCATGGAATGCCCTGCCAGTAGCAGTGGTGGACTCTCCCTCTTTATGGGCATTTAAACGGGCATTGGACGGGCATATGGAGGAGAGTGGGCTAGTGTAGGTTAGGTGGGCTTGGATCGGCGCAACATCGAGGGCCAAAGGGCCTGTACTGCACTGTATTTTTCTATGTTCTATGTTCTATAATACAGAGAAATGTGAGGTGATGCACTTTTGAAAGTCAAACCAAGATGGGACTTAGACAGTAAATGGTAAGGTCCTGAGGAGCATTATGGAACACAGGGACTGAGGATTACAGGTTCATCATTTGTTGTAAGTGGCATCACAGATAGACAGGGCAGTGAAGAAGGCACTTAGCATGCTGGGCTTCATTGGGATGAGGCATTGAGTACCGGAGTTGGGATGTTCTGTTACAATTGGTGAGGCCGTACGTGGATGATATTGCACAGTTCTGGTCACCCTGTTATCGGAAGGACATCGTTCAACTGGAAAGAGCAATTGATGAGGATGTTTCCAGGATTACTGGCCTGAGTTTTAGGGAGAGTTTGGCCAGGATAGGGCTTTATCCCCTGGACCGTAGGAGAATGACGGGTCCCCTTATCGAGGTGTGTAAAACCATGAGGGGAATTGATAGGGAATGGGAATTGGAAACTAGCGGCAGAGATTTAGGGTGAGAGGGGAAAGATCTAAGAAGGACCTGAGGGGCAACATCTTCACAGAGAGTGGTGCATATAAGGAATGGGCTGCCAGAGAAAGTGGTTTAGGCAGGTACAACAGCAACATTTCAAAACCATTTGGACAGGTACCTGGATGGGAAGGGTTTAGAGGGATATTGATCAAATACAGGCAATAAGAACTACCTATGAGGGCAAACTGTAGTTAACATGGACCAGTACGGGCCAAAAGGCCAGTTTCTATGACTATGACTTTTGTTTTTGAACTTCTGATAAATGATAAAGCTCGTTATTAGAATTGCATTGTTGACTTGGCTTTTGCCACTGATGCTCGGAGTCAGCAGCAGGGATCCAGTGCTCAGTGTAAGGAGGGCGAGTGGGTAAGTCATGATGTGCAAACCTACAAATACAGGAAGGTGCTGTGAGCACACAGAGTGTTAAGATGACACCATACAGGAAAGATTGTTTTCAGGGCAAAAAGATTACAAACCATCAGGAACTGGCTCAGTCTCCTCTCCCTCTCTCTCTCTCTCTTTCTCCCCCTCTGACTGTCTCTCTCTCTCTCTTTCTAAAAAGGTAAGTCTAAGGGATGACTTACCTCAAAACCACAAAAAAGGAGCAGCTGTTACAGCCAGAAATTTTTCCTGTCCTCCATCTTGGATTACCCAGTGGACAGCGAAGAGGGTTACCTCAGATTACAGCACAATCTTGACCAGATGGGCCAAGGGGCTGAGAAGTGGCTGATGGAGTTTAATTCAGATAAATCCGAGGTGCTGCATTTTGGGTAAGCAAATCTTAGCAGGACTTATACACTTAATGGTAAGGTCCTAGGGAGTGTTGCTGAACAAAGAGATCTTGGATGCAGGTTCATAGCTC